>NC_092414.1:93062196-93362196 GCF_040894005.1 Engystomops pustulosus | reverse complement strand
GGTGCTTCTACTCAATACTGAGCAAAGGGGCTGAATACTTATGACCATGTGATATTTCAGTGTTTCTTGTTTAATAAATTAGCAAAAATATCTACATTTCTGTTTTTTTCCATCAAGATGGAGAGCAGAGTGTACATTAATGAGCCAATAAGAATGTTTTTGATCTTACCAATTGGCTGCAATGAAACAAAGGGTGAAAAATTTAAAGGGGTCTGAATACTTTCTGTACCCACTGTAGGAGTTATTATACAGCAATTCAAACGTTTCTTCAAAGTATTCTGTTAGAGTATGAACAAATATTCAGAACCTTCCATATTTTGGAAAGTCTGTATATGGATGTGTATATGTTTGTGTATGCACTATGCTCTGTGTATGTACTGTAGGCATTATTTGAATATCGAGTTCTACTTTTTGCATTATATAGTTGGTAGAACCTTGAGAATCTATAAATTTGGCCAAAGTGAGTAATTATTCCTTTGCAACCCTCAGCTTAGCGCAAAAACAAAATACTTATTAATGAACACCACAACATTCCATTCAGTGTTTCAAAATCTGTTCTTTTGCCTAGAAAATATTTGTTTCTCTGCATCCAAACAGGATAAATAACCCATGTATTTTATCTATAAAAAATACCAATCACGGTCTTGGCAGCCCACCCAGATGCAGGAAGTACTGTCTCTCTTGTGTTGCTTTGGACAACATCATGATTATTTAGTTGTGACTCACTGGCTCCTTGACAGTTGGACTATATATATTCAGTACCGAGCCAAAATCATGACTCATTCTATCATCATCTGTTACCCCATTTACTGGCAGAGGGGTTTTCTATGCACCGTTAACCATGCTGGAAGCAAGCTAACTCATCACATACATACAATGATGGTTTCTGTATATGTCCTGCTGACATTGAACAACAACTGCATTTATATTGTTAACTAATCATGATATCTACATATCTATCTAACTAACTACAGGCGGTCCCCTACTTAAGAACACCTGACTTACATACGAACCCTAGTTACAAACGGACCTCTGGATTTTGGTAATTTACTGTACTTTAGTCCTAGGCTACAATAATCAGCTGTAACAGTTATCAATGGTGCCTGTAATTAAGATTTATTGTTAATCCTGGTTCTTATGACAATCCAGAATTTTTAAAATCCAATTGTCACAGAGACCAAAAATTTTTTTACTGGGGTTACATTAATAAAGTATACGGTTCCGACTTACATACAAACTCAACTTAAGAACTTATAGAACCTACCTTGTATGTAACCCGGGGACTGAGGCAAAGTAGAAGATCTAAATGGCATGGAAGCACAAAGATCCGGTGGCGCATGAGGGAAGAGGTTGGCTATTTATAGATTGCCAGGTGGCCAGTGCCAATTAGGTGCGCTGGCCCATTATATCTCAGGCGACCGGTGCACACTCGCCCTAGGAGGCCTTGAAGTGCACGCTGTAGCAAGGAGACAGCTCTTTTTTTGTTAATGTTAAGGACTGTACATTTCATAAACATATGGTAAGGCTCAGAATCCGGGGTCCTGCATTTAAACCTCTTGTAACTCTTTACTTTAAGTCGTTGCTAAAACAGTCTTTCTACATATGTGACTGGCAAGAGTCCCAGCAGTGGGATCACCTACAGTCAAACTGATGAATAGATGAAATATATTGTTTTTGGGAAAACACCACTAGAGATGAGCGAACATACTCGTCCGAGCTTGATGCTCGTTCGAGCATTAGCGTTCTCAAAACTGCTCGTTGCTCGGACAAATACTTCGCCTGCTCGAGAAAATGGCATCTCCCGCCGTTGTGATTTTTGGCGGCCAGAAACAGAGCCAATCACAAGCCAGGATACTCTGCACTCCACCCAGCATGACGTGGTACATTACATTACACGTCGATAGCAGTGGTTGGCTGGCCTGATCAGGTGACCCTGGAATAGACTAGTCCCTGCCCGCCCTGCTCGTATCATTCTCTGTCTGGATGCCGCTAGGGAGAGAGCTGCTGCTGGTCAGGGAAAGTGTTCTATTAAAATAGTGTTAGGCAGGAGTGATTCTACAAGAACCCAACAGCCCTTCTTAGGGCTACAATAACGTTTTAGTTTACTTTTTTTTGGTTTGCCTGTGGCTGGGCTTGCTGCCATTAGTAGTGCAGCTAGTACCATATTGTGAGTAATTTGCAGGGAGACTTGCTACCGTTGTGTTTAGCTCTTAGTGACACACATATCCACCTTAAACACCGAAGTGGGACAATTTATTAGGGGTTTGATTAGAATTAGGCAGAGTCTGCTGATTTATTTTTTTTACCTTTATTTCTTTTTATAGCTCAAATTCATCTTGCAAAGCAGTGTGCTTTCAGTGTAGGCTAGAAAATAGCCATAGGAAAACCCCAACGGCTTACTTAGGCCTACAATAGCGTTATATTTTCCTTTTTTTTGTTTGCTTGTGGCTGGGCTTGCTGGCATTAGTAGTGCAGCTAGTACCATATTGTGAGGAATTTGCTGGGAGACTTGCGACCGTTGTGTTTAGCTCTTAGTGACACGCATATCCACCTTAAACACCGAAGTGGGACAATTTATTAGGGGTTTGATTAGAATTAGGCAGAGTCTGCTGATTAATTTTTTTTTACCTTTATTTCTTTTTATAGCTCAAAGTCATCTTGCAAAGCGGTGTGCTTTCAGTGTAGGCTAGAAAATAGCCATAGGAGAACCCCAACGGCTTATTTAGGCCTACAATAGCGTTATATTTTCCTTTTTTTTGTTTACTTGTGGCTGGGCTTGCTGGCATTAGTAGTGCAGCTAGTACCATATTGTGAGTAATTTGCAGGGAGACTTGCTACCGTTGTGTCTAGCTCTTAGTGACACACATATCCACCTTAAACAACGAAGTGGGACAATTTATTAGGGGTTTGATTAGAATTAGGCAGAGTCTGCTGATTTATTTTTTTTACCTTTATTTCTTTTTATAACTCAAAGTCATCAGGCACAGCACAAAATCCAGTTGAGTGCTGTCAGTGTAGGCTAGAAACTAGCCATAGCAATAGGATAGCATCGTTTTGTTTAAAAAAATAAACAAAAAAAAATAAACACAAAAAAAAAATTAAAGTTTACACTTTAATTTGGAAAATATTTAACCCGAGGGCTAGGGGTAGAGGACGAGGGCGTGGACGTGGGCGTCCAACTACTGCAGGGGTCAGAGGCCGTGGTCCTGGGCGGGGTGAGACACCACCTGCTGATGAGGGAGCAGGGGAACGCCGCAGAGCTACACTCCCTAGGTTCATCATGTCTCAAGTTACTGGGACTCGTGGTAGAGCACTGTTGAGGCCAGAACAGTGCGAAGAGGTGATGTCGTGGATTGCGGACAATGCTTCTAGCCATTTGTCCACCAGTCAGTCTTCCACGCAGTCCACCCATCTCACCGAAATAAGCACTCCTCCAGCTCCTCCACCTCAGCCTCCTTCCCCCCAGTCTGCCCCCTCCCAGCAAAATTTGGCATTTGAACCGGCATACTCTGAGGAACTGTTTTCTGGACCCTTCCCACAGTCACAAACCACTTGTCCGGTTGCTGCTGAGCTTTTTTCCGATGCCCAGGTTTTCCACCGGTCGCAGTCTGTGGGTGATGATGACATTATTGACGTAGTGGAAGAAGTGTGTAAAGAGGTGTCGGACGATGAGGAGACACGGTTGTCAGACAGTGGTGAAGTTGTTGTCAGGGCAGGAAGTCCGAGGGGGGAGCAGACTGAGGGATCGGAGGATGATGAGGTGACAGACCCAAGCTGGGTTGATAGGCCGGGTGAACACAGTGCTTCTGAGACGGAGGCAAGTCCTATAGCAGAACAGGTTGGAAGAGGCAGTGGTGGGGCCAGACGGAGAGGCAGGGCCAGAGCTGGTGCATCAGCGCCAAATGTTTCACGTAGTCAAGCTCCCGTGGCGAGGGCTAGATTTTCAGAAGTCTGGAGGTTCTTTAAAGAACTACCACCAGTATGCGCAGGCATATGAATGCTAAACACCCCACTCAAGGGCACCAAGCCCGTTCACCTCCGGCCGGGCACACCACTGCTCCTTCCCCTGTGTCATCTGCTAGTCAGCCCTCTGCCCAGGACCCCAGCCCAAACACCTCCCATGAGAAAACCCCATCTTCGCCTCCACGATCCTCCACAGCATCCACCAGCATTCAGCTCTCCATACCCCAGACGCTGGAGCGCAAAAGGAAGTATAGCGCAACCCACCCACACGCCCAAGCCCTCAACGTCCACATCTCCAAGTTGCTTAGCCTGGAGATGCTGCACTATAGGCTGGTAGAGACTGATGTACCGTCCCAGCCCTGCACAAGCACGTGTCAGAGAACATCATCCGTGCCCTGACCAACGCCGTTTCTGACAAGGTCCACCTGACCACGGACACGTGGACGAGTGCTGCTGGGCAGGGCCACTATATATCGCTGATGGCACATTGGGTTAACTTGGTGGAGGCTGGGACCGAGTCTGACCCTGGGGCTGGTCATATACTGCAGACGCTGAGGATTGCGGGGCTTACCTCGGTCCAGGTCTCAAAGGCCTACTATGCCTCCTCCTCCTCCCACCCCTCCTCCACCTCCTCCTCCTCTGAATTACCATCCGTGGGCATGGCGCCATCAGTCGGTAGCTCTAGGCACAGCAGCAGTGCCGTCGCTAAGTGACAGCAGGCGGTGCTCAAACTGCTGAGCCTAGGCGATAAAAGGCACACCGCCCAAGAGCTATTACAGGGCATCACGGCGCAGACCGATCTGTGGCTGGCACCACTGAACCTGAAGCCAGGCATGGTTGTGTGTGACAACGGCCGTAACCTGGTGGCGGCTCTGCAACTCGGCAGACTGACACATGTGCCATGCCTGGCCCATGTGTTAAATCTCATAGTTCAGCGTTTCCTCAAGACATACCCCAATCTGTCTGATTTGCTCACGAAGGTGCGCCGCATCTGTGCGCATTTCAGGAAGTCCAGCACAGATGCTGCCACTCTCAGGGCAGCGCAGCGCCGCCTCCAACTGCCCGCTCACTGACTGTTGTGCGACGTGCCCACGAGGTGGAATTCAACATTAACCATGTTATCCAGAGTTTACCAGCAGCGCAGAGCGATTGTAGACTGCCAGATGTCAACTTCCACCAGAACTGGTAGTCAGGTCAGTCAGCTTCCTCAAATCTACACTGAGGAGTGGACGTGGATGTCTGATATCTGTCAGGTGCTGAGTAACTTTGAGGAGTCAACACAGATGGTCAGTGGCGATGCCGCCATCATCAGCCTCACCATCCCGCTGCTTGGCCTGTTGAAAAACTCTCTGGTCAGCATGAAGTTGGAAGCTTTGCGCTCGTCACAAGAGACGGGGGAAGAAGATTCCCTTGTTGATAGCCAAAGCACCCTCAGGTCTGTTTCTCAGCGCATATCGGATGAGATGGAGGAGGATGAGGAGGAAGAGGAGGAGAATGTTGGCGAGACAGAAGAGGGGACCATTGTTCAGTCCTTCACTGTTCAGCGTGTATGGGCAGAAGAAGAGGAGTTGGAGGAGGAGGAAATGGAGAGTCAGGCCAGTGAGGGGAGTGAATTCTTGCGCGTTGGTACTCTGGCGCATATGGCAGATTTCATGCTAGGCTGCCTATCCCGTGACCCTCGCGTTCAAAGAATTTATTCCAGCACCGATTACTGGGTATTCACTCTCCTGGACCCACGGTACAAGCAAAATCTCTCCACACGTCATCGCCATAGCTGCCTCCAAAAGTCGTCCATATAGCTGCCTCCATACATGGTCTCCTTATCAAACGAACTGTGTCAGGCAGAATTGTGGGTTGTTTTCATGGCTTCCACATCAAACTTGTTAACTTTGTCGCCACCCTGCTGTATAATCCACAAAATATACTGGCAAACTTTTATCATTTACCGATATTATTTCAGCGCTTCTTGCGCATCTGTTTACATTTCCCTCACCCACCATATCCCAAACTTACAAGAACGCTACTACACTGGAGCGCCAGCTCCATCCCAAGATCCAACTAACATAGTTTTAACTGCAGCACCTTTAATCTACTACTAGTTCACTGCCTCCATACATCGTCCCCTTATCCAACGAGCTGTGTCAGGCAGAATTTTCAGGTGTTTCACCAGATACATAATGGAACTCGGCCCATCTGTCGCCGCCATGCTGGCGACCTGAAGTTGCAATCATAGCAGCGCAATATGGATGCCCCATACTGTCGCTCTTAATCATGGAACCATTTCCGTAAAAACAATTAAAAATAGAACCACTATGCTATTCCATTATTCCTAGGTGAAATATTCAAACGACCCGGCCTGCTTTGAAAATTATAATTTTTTCAATGTAAACGCTTCTGGCCCCCAGGCCCATTTTGGGTGGGGAGGAGCCGAGAGACAGGGGCTTGGACAGGTGAAATCTCGCCTGGCAGTGGACCGCCAGCTCCATCCCAAGATTAGGCAGCCTCAGAGGCATCCATGCATGCTGCCCCTGCTGTGTCCTGTCCATTTTGCCTCCACGATCCGTCACAGCGTCCACCAATGTCTCATTTCAACTCTCTATACCCCAGACGCTGGAGCACGAGAGGATATGCAGCACATCATCCCCTTATCAAACGAGCTGTGTCAGGCAGAATTTTCAGGTGTTTCACCAGATACATAGTGGAACTCGGCCCATCTGTCGCCACTATGCTGTGTTATCGACTAAATATACCGTCATATACATCAAATCATTTCAGCGCTTCTTGCTCACCTCCTTTGGTGAAGCCTGAGTCCATTTAGGGTATGTCGCCATGACACTCTCTAGCCTGCCGCTGCTGCCGCTGCCTCTGCATGCCGTCCCCTATAGTGTCAGGGTCAATTATTGGATGTTTTACATGCTATCTAGCTTCATTCTGTCACTCTGTCATGGCCATGCTGTTGCCCATAATTTCGGCATAATGGTGCGATTAAGCAGCCTCAGAGGCATCCATGCATGCTGCCCCTGCTGTTTCCTGTCCATTTCCGTGGTGTTTCCATCCTTTTCTGAGGTTCCCAGGTGTTTGGCCAAGCTTCCATGTGCAGAGCCTTGGTCCCCTTGAAAAATGCTCGAGTCTCCCATTGACTTCAAGGGGGCTCGTTATTCGAGACGAGCACTCGAGCATCGGGAAAAGTTCGTCTCGAATAACGAGTACCCGAGCATTTTAGTGCTCGCTCATCTCTAAACACCACCAATTATAAATTCTGGGAATGTATGAGCCCAAATAAATTATTGTTATTACAATATATTTGCCCTCCTACCAGATGGTAAACAAAACTTTTATCTGCATACTCTGCTCTCTTGAAATCAATGTAAATACATTACATAAGCTTAAGTATAATTCCTGCCTAAATATAATTAAAAATAGCTTGACTGATTTATATCAAGATGTGTAAGACATTAAGCACATGGCAGTGCATAAAAAATAACATGATATGAATCATAGATTATGTAACTACAAAAGCTGTTACTGGTGTAGGTGCAGTGCTCTTAATATGCTTGTGTATTTTCAAGTATGTTTTATTGAAGATTTTTAGAACAATTTAAACAGGCAAAGCATAAGGTACTACTAGTATTGTAGGTCATTGGGCTGCTGAGTTGTAAGCAGTCTGGAAGTAAATGTGTAACGGATCTGTCGAGCAACAGCACAACCACAACCAGACTTGGCGCTAGCTGTCAGATTGGGTAAGTGGTAGCGGACTACCCCTGCGGGATTTGGCTCTGCCTGCAGCAGATAAAACTGCCCTGATAAGGTTGAAACCGCTATCAGGAACCTAACTAACGGTCCCTGAGAGTCCCTACAAGGTGACAGGGATGACTTACTTCGTCTTGCAGCGGCTGGATGGTGGAGCGGACAGGTAACCGGAATACAGATGTTCACATTAGTACACAGAAAGTGACAAGCCAAAGATAAACACAAGTATGAGACAGGGAAAGCAAGGTTACACCGGGAGGTACACGAGACTGATGGACAAACAACAGATAAGGACAGACAATCGATCGGACAGAATCAGGTCAAAACCAAGATGGCTGCAAAGGTACAGAATCGTATATCAATATAATGGTCGGTAGGCAATGCAGAAACCAAATATACAGGGTAGCAAACAACAAGATAGCAAGAGCACTAGACAGCAGAGATCAGACTGAATAACCAGCACCCACTGAACAAACTGGGCAGAATATAAGGGGAGTAATGGACAAATAGACAAAACGAGCTCAAACTCACACCTAGCTATCCCAAGGAAAAAATCAGAAAGGTAGCTGTCCCTCACAGTCAGCTCTGGGTGTAGTTTTCATGTACAGAAGCTTTAAACCTGATACCATTCAGAACAATTTGTGAGTTCTGAAATATATTTATAAATTGAACTTTTTTTGTGCAATTTACATGTTATGACTGAAATTTGTAATTTTGAATTGTTTGTTCACCGGTCAATATTATGATGAGAGGATAAGGACAAATAAAATTACTCAAAACTCAATTTCAACAATAACAATGATACAGCATTACAGGTTTCCACACAAAATCTACTTTCTCAGAATTAGGGTGAGGTCACATGTTGCATTTTATTTGCGTTTTCATTGCGTTTTGAAACACATTACAACAGCTGAGAAGAGGTGATTTGCCTAATTACATTACTGTTAATGTTTGCATTTACAAAACACAGTGCAAACAAACGGTTAAGGCATGTGTTAACAATGTGTAAACAAAACACAAATGGAAATGGAAAGTTAACACATGTGTTAACATTGCATTTACATAGTATTTTGTAAACACAAATGTTAACAGTAATGTAATTAAGCAAATCACCTCTCCTCAGCTGTTGTGATGCATTTCAAAACGCAATGAAAACACAACCAAAACGCACCGTGTGAGCGCACAACACGGAAACACATCTTTGTAAATTAGCTAAGCTCTCCATAGCTCTCATAAACACAGCAGTAGCCTTATACTGAAAAACTATGAAAAACTCCTCTACTCACATCTTGTAGACATGTATATTTTTGAAACAGTCTACACCCATTAAAAACATGTGGAATACTTTCCCTTGCTTTTACCATGGTAACTTTCAAAGCGTTTGGTCAGAAAATGGCCGGGTCATAAACTGTAAACTTTTTATCAATTATTATAAATGTATCAATAGTTCTAAAAGCAATTGTTGCTCCATTTCTCATATCCATGTCACCATCGGTCCTTGCTGCCCTAGAAGCCTTGTGTGTAGAGCTGCATAGTGCAGGTGCTGTGTTACTGGTACATGCGTGTCTGCTTAATGTGGATAAAAATCCTGCACACAGTAGTGTAACTACAGCAGTAGAAGCCATAGCTGCTGTTATGGGGCCCACAGTGTCAGGGGGCCCCAGCATCCAACCTGACAACTAAAGAATGGAAGATGTGCTCCATCATAAAACATATGATGCTGCACATTGTACATAACAGTGCTTATCATCCACAGTATATAGCATGAATCGGTAGCTCTGACTGGTGACGGTAACTACAAGACTAGGGATCTCTCATCTCCAACTAATTCCCGCCATGTACTTCCCCCATGAGGGACATATCTGTGTAAGTGTATAAATATATCCGTCCATAAATGTGTGTATGTGTGTAAGAGTGTATGAATGTCTCTGTATACAAATATGTATATATGTATGTTTCTGAAGTGGTTTGGGGGCCCTTTTGGTAAGTCTGCAATGGGGCCCTGCCTCTCCTAGTTACGCCCCTGCCTGCACACGCTACTCAATACAACGGCATGTCCAGTTCTTTTAAAATATATTTTCTGTTTCCTTATGTTCCAATAAGGCAGATAGTTTACCACTATTATGTGCTTCTTGTGATGTGCTGACATCTTATGAGTGTTGTGCTTTATACCTTAGCTGTGTCTTAAAATAATAGCAGGCTATAAAATATTTATACTCCCTTCTAGTACAAGACATTTTATGAATATTTATTCTTCTGGAAAGAAAAACAAATCTGTTGGAAAGTTGGCTGGATTCTGATCTTCTGTTGAGCTAAAAGTAGGGAATGTGAGGACCTTGTGGCATAAAAATATATTTATCTATATACCATTTTGTAGGGCTAACCTTCCCTGGGGGCAAAGAATGACTTTTATCGCTGCTCTCGGGTAAGTAAACACAACGGGTAAGTTGGTAATTGCCTCCTAAATTGCCCAAATCTCTTACTTATTGACTATAGACTATGGAGGTCAGAATCCCCTGGCGTCCCCTACTAAGAAAAAAATATATATACATTGGCTTCTGTGAAATGAAAAGCAGTGACATTTTCTCGCTTGATATAATTATTCCATACTTTGAGTTTGACAATTGAGAAATAGTGTTTTGACACTTTGATTGGATTTCTTTGAGTTCTTGCTTCTAAATATAGCTGCTAGTTATAGGAGTTATGTCACAGAAATTGCTCTAACATTGATAATTTTGTTTTGACATAGAGGTGATATTCCTTAGAGGTCATTTGATTATGCTGCAAATGAAAAGAAACACAGTAAGAAATGGTGCTCTAGCAGGATGTTTAGAAGGTCAGGTTTTCTATGATATTAGGCAGTTGTTGTTTTGTCCATTCCATTTTTATACAGTATGTTATATGGTACCATGGAATTAAAATAAAATCTAATCATTCTACCAGTATGTTTTGGGGTGTGGGAGGAAACCGGAGGACCCAGAGAAAACCCACGCAAACATGGACAAAACATACAAACTCATTGCAGATGTTTACCAGGATGGGACTTGAACCCAGGACCCCAGCGCTGCAAGGTTTATAACATAATGATGGCATATATATCCATTAAACAACCAGATTTGATGGTGGGTTTATATGTGATCACTTCTGTTGTCCATGAATAGAGTTATTTGTGATCTAGAGTATATTGTCCATGGCTATAGTTATTTGTGATGCAGTATAGAGTTATATATGATTTCTTCTATATACCTGACCTACAGGTTGAGTTATATGTGATATCTTCTCTGTATACATTCTATGGGTGGAGTGATATGAGAAATCTTCTCTGTATATTGTCTAGTGACAGATTTATATGTGATCCCTTCTTTGTATATGGTCCAAGGCTGGAGTTATTTGTGATGCAGTATATGGTCAATGAGCAGAGTTATATATGAGCTCTTCACTATAACGGACATATAGGCGGAGTTATATGTGATATCTTCTCTGTATACAGTCTATGGGTGGAGTGATATGAGGAATCTTCTCTGTATATTGTCTAGTGACAGATTTATATGTGATCCCTTCTTTGTATATGGTCCAAGGCTGGAGTTATGTGTGTTTGCTTCTCTCTATATTGTAAACCGCCACAGTAATTACAGTACCTTGCGAAAGGAATCAACCCCTTTGAACTTTTCTACCTTTTGTCACATTTCAAGCTTCAAACTTAAAGATATAAAATTGTGAAGAACCAACAATAAGTGGGACACAATTGTGAAGTGAAACAGAATTTATTGGATATTTTAAACTTTTGTAATAAATAATAAACTGAAAAGTGGGGCGTGCAATATTATTCGGCCCCTTTACTTTCCAAAAGATCAGTGAGAATCTCTCAATGATCAAATGTTGTACTAATCCATAAAAAGTCTTGTTTAAAGTCTGCCAAAAGCCACCTCAGGGACACTAAACATGTGGAAGAAGGTGCTCTGGTCAGATTAAGCCAAATTCAAACTTTTTGCCCACAATCCCAAACAATATGTTTGGCGTAAAAGCAACACAGCTCATCACCCTGAACAACCCATCCCCACTGTCACACATGGTGGAGGCAGCATCATGCTTTGGGCCTGCTTTTCTTCAGCATGGAAAAGGAAGAAAAATAAAGGGAAGATGGATGGCGCCAAATACAGGACCATTCTGGAAGACAACCTGTTGGAGTCTGCAAAAGACCTGAGATTGGGACAGAGATTTATCTTCAGACAAGACAATGATGCCAAACATAAAGCAAAATCTACAATGAAATCATTCAAAAATAAACGTATCCAGGTGTTAGAATGACCAAGTAAAAGTCCAGACCTGAAACCAATCGAGAATCTGTGGAAAGAGTTGAAAACTGCTAATCACAAACACTCCCCACCCAACCTTACTGAGCTCCAGCTGTTTTCCAAGAAAGAATGGACAAGAAATTCAGTTTCTCAATGTCCAAAACTGATAGAGACCTACATCAAGCAACTGTAATCGCAGCAAAAAGTGTTGCTGCAAAGTATTGACTTAAGGGGGACAAATAAGTTTAAAGCATCCAATAAATTTCATTCCACTTCACAATTATGTCCCACTTATTGTTGATTCTTCACCAAAAAAATTACAATTTTATAACTTTATGTTTGAAGCCTGAAATGTGTCAAAAGGTAGAATAGTTCAAGGGGGGCGAATAATTTATGTATGTGATCTGAGTGCGGTTGCAGGGGATCACTTCTCTGTATGGCAGGTTGTTAATGGGGAATGGATAGCACTAATGGGCAGCGTTTTGCACACGCCTCATACGAAATATGGCAATTCATGAGACAGTTCATCTGCATATTTATTCATTGCTATAAGAAATTCCAAAGATCTGTAACTTCAGATAAATCTCTGCTGTTCCCTGATAATAAGATCTGCGCCATGGTTGATTTTTTATACTCATACTCAACAGAATCCTCTTTGATTCCCTGTTTGCCCATGTTGCTATCTGTATATTGATTATTCTGGTAAATGGTTAGATCCATCTGTGCTATAATTATGTGATTACCTAAGGTATCTGTTCTTTCTCTTTGAAATATTGCTATATTGTAAGACCATTTTTTTAGAGGTGTCAAGGATTTATTTTCTTTCTTGCACATTATAGACAGTTTGTTGCAGGAAATTCTCTTAAATGTGGTTTGCCCAAAGAATTCTGTCTGTAGATTGTAGAGTAAGTCTCCGCATACTGCTTGCTGGCAGGAAGTGCCTTTGTCTGAGCTGGTCTCCTAATGCAGAGGTAAGGGGCAGGAGGCAGAGATCACTGCAATCTGCAGACAAGAGAAGCTATGCACGAAAACATTCCGGCCATAGTCAGAAGATTTACGGTTTTATCCAGGGGCAACCAAATTGTGTACACCAGGACTGATAGAGATAGGTTGGAATTATATCTGTAAAATGCTGTATTTTTGTTACTAGTGAATTAGAGAATGTGTTATTTTGTTATCCTGAATATTTTTAAGAATCTTGTCTTTGTGGGAATACTCCTTTATTTTTTTCTTATCAAAACACTTCCAGGTTTTTCTTAGTTTTCCTTTATTGGGGCATATAACAAACCCTATTTCCGTCACTTTTTTATGTTAGCAGGGGCATGAATGCAAAACCGGTGGAGATTATAGTTGAAATTTCTCGCACACTCTCTGGATCATATTAGTAGATCTGGCAGGAAAAAAAGTTAAGACTGGTGTTCTAAAACAGAAATATATATATATTTTATACATATATGACATGTCAAAACATGTGTGACCAAAAAAAAGGCAACTGCAGAACGAATATAGGTCAAGTACAATTTGCATTCTAGTACAGCTCTTGAAAAATGAAACGTGTGCTGGCATTGTTTGGAAATGCTATACTCAGTGCTATAGCAGAAAGTCTTACTTTCGATAAAAGAGGGGGCAGTGTTTTCTTAGGTTTTTTTGTTCAAAAGTTTTTTTTTTTGTGCCGTACATCTAATAACAAATTCCAAACAGATGAAATTACATAAAAAAATAATGTATGTCTCATATTTTATATACTATGAAATATATATTTTATGTCAAATAACATATAACATTAAAAAACTAAGTGGAAAAGGAATGGATTACCTTCGCTAAAGTGGTTGTCCACAAATATTTTATTGATGGTTTGTTATCAGGATAGACTGTTCATATGGATGTATGGTCAATCCCTCTAAGCACTGCAGCAACTGTGATAACCTATATCTTGCCAATGACCAAAAGACAAACAAAAAAATGTCTTTATTGATACAAGTGAGGTAGTGTTTCACTGTATCGCCCTTATTACCAGTGTGAATGCTGAAATGTTTTCCTCTGTCCACATGCAGCAGAATCATTTTCTTCCAGTGAAAGACCTTGATTAGAGATGAGCGAGTATACTCGTCCGAGCTTGATGCTCGTTCGAGTATTAAGGTACTCGAAACGGCTCGTTGCTCGGACGAGTATTTCCCCTGCTCGAGATCGAGCATTTAATTAAAAAAACACAGTGAAGAACAGTGAAGAATAGAATAAAAACAGTGAACACAGTGAACACAGTGAACACAGAATCATTTAAGTGAAAAACACAGTGAAAAACACAGTGAAGAATAGATTACAGATGTGCGGCACATCTGCTTACTTGTCGGGAGATGCGCGCGGAACGGTGCGAACAAAATAGTATGTGAAGAACAATATATATGTGTGAAGAAGACATTGCAGAACACGGTGAGCAGGACAGAGACACCGGGGAGCAGCACAGAGACACCGGGGCAGAGGCGGCACGGAGACATGGGGCAGCGGCAGCAGCACAGAGACATGGGGCATCGGCAGCAGCACGGAGACATGGGGCAGGAGCAGCAGCACATAGACAAGGGGCAGCGGCAGCAGCACAGAGACATGGGGCAGGGGCAGCACGGAGACATGGGGCAGCGGCAGCACGGAGACATGGGGCATCGGCACGGAGACATGGGGCAGCGGCAGCACGGAGACATGGGGCATCGGCGCGGAGACATGGGGCAGCGGCAGCACGGAGACATGGGGCATCGGCACGGAGACATGGGGCAGCGGCAGCATGGAGACATGGGGCATCGGCACGGAGACATGGGGCAGCGGCAGCATGGAGACATGGGGCATCGGCACGGAGACATGGGGCAGCGGCAGCATGGAGACATGGGGCATCGGCACGGAGACATGGGGCAGCGGCAGCATGGAGACATGGGGCAGCGGCACGGAGACATGGGGCAGCGGCAGCATGGAGACATGGGGCAGCGGCACGGAGACATGGGGCAGCGGCAGCATGGAGACATGGGGCATCGGCACGGAGACATGGGGCATCGGCACGGAGACATGGGGCAGCGGCAGCATGGAGACATGGGGCAGCGGCAGCATGGAGACATGGGGCAGCGGCAGCATGGAGACATGGGGCAGCGGCAGCATGGAGACATGGGGCATCGGCAAGGAGACATGGGGCAGCGGCAGCATGGAGACATGGGGCAGCGGCACGGAGACATGGGGCAGCGGCAGCATGGAGACATGGGGCATCGGCACGGAGACATGGGGCAGCGGCAGCATGGAGACATGGGGCAGCGGCACGGAGACATGGGGCAGCGGCAGCATGGAGACATGGGGCATCGGCACGGAGACATGGGGCAGCGGCAGCATGGAGACATGGGGCATCGGCACGGAGACATGGGGCAGCGGCAGCATGGAGACATGGGGCAGCGGCACGGAGACATGGGGCAGCGGCAGCATGGAGACATGGGGCATCGGCACGGAGACATGGGGCAGCGGCAGCATGGAGACATGGGGCATCGGCAAGGAGACATGGGGCAGTGGCAGCACGGAGACATGGGGCAGCAGCACGGAGACATGGGGCAGCAGCACGGAGACATGGGGGAGCGGCACGGAGACATCGGGGAGACTTCAGTGGAAGAAGAGCAGCGGATCCCGGGACAGCGTATCTCCCGACAAGTAAGCAGATGTGCCGAACATCTGCAATCTATTCTTCACTGTGTTTTTCACTTAAATGATCCTGTGGTCACTGTTTTTATTCTATTCTTTACTGTTCTTCACATCTGCTAACTTGTCGGGAGATAATATACGCGTGGAACAGTGAAGAATAGATTGCAGATGTTTACATACATCTGCTAACTTATCAGAAGACATTCTTTTTCAATTAATTAACACATTTTATTCCCGAACCATGGTCCCTTTGAAAAATGCTCGAGTCTCCCATTGACTTCAATGGGGCTCGTTATTCGAGACGAGCACTCGAGCATCGGGAAAAGTTTGTCTCGAATAACGAGCACTCGAGCATTTTAGTGCTCGCTCATCTCTAACCTTGATATAATTATTACTCTACTGCTTTTCAACCAGCAGATGTTCTGAGTCAGTGCTGCTGTGACAATATCTGCGGCCACTTGATGAACACTGTAGATTTTCACCAGAACAATGACAATTAGCCACTTTTCATAAAATCGGAAATGTCTATGCATCTGGCCTATTCATTTTCCAAGGCAGCTATGTAGAATGTTTAAACCCCAGAATAACTCTACAATTCTCAGCATATTTCAGTCTGCAGCACAAGATTTCCTGCCCATCCTCGTCCTATTAGTACGCTGCCTTTAGCTGTTATTGGGATTGTCAATATTTCTCGGAGGCATGATAGCTGAGTCACAGGGAATGATTAACCTTTGACGAATAAAAGCTGACCTTTTTCATCTTGAAACGAAGGTGAACTTTGATAGCTTTCTAATAACCTATTCCACTTTTAACATACTCTATGTATCATCAAACAGAATTGAGGAATCAAACAGTCGGATTCTTTTAGCAGTATCTTGTCACACTACAGCAGACAGGGGGGAAGACACATCAATGGTGGACTTGCTGCTGGTTTAAAACCTGTGGAGCAAGTCACGGTGTACTTCAGTATGTGGAGAAGCTTGTTTACATCCTATTCACATTAATGCTACAGTATGAAACAGCAGGTTAGTCACTATACATTGTCGGGAGGTAAACCTGCTGCAGTAGTGCAATGCGGTCCCAGCCTTATAGGCAGTGCTCCATGGAAAAAGTGTCCTTTTAATTCATTTCAGATCCATAAAAGAGCTATGAAACATGGCTAATATCCAATGCCTCTTCAATGTTATGATTTTTTTTTAAATTTGCCATGTGTCACTATTAGTGGTTATTGCTTTGGTGAGCTTTAACATATCTAGGGTGTTTTGATATCGTTTGTGTTTAGTTATGAAAAACTGAAATTTGGCAAAAATTTCTAAAAACTCTTCATTTTCAAAGTTCTAAATTTTGTTCTTTTCAGGCAGATAGTCATAGCACCCAAACAACTTCATAAATAACATATCCCAAATGTCAGCTTTATATCAGCAAGGCTTTATATGCATCCTCTCTCTTTTTCAGTTAAGAGGGTCAGAACTTTGGGTGTAATTTTTCTGAAATTACAAAACCTGTATTTAGAGGCAGCTGCTCAGCTTTAAAGGGGTATTCCGGGAATATGAACGTCTGATACAAAATCCCATGATGCTATAAATAAATGAATGTAACAAAACTTAATGTCATTAGTCACAAAATGGAGCTTAAATAGTTTGATTTTATGACTCACAAAATTGTATGCCTCTCTAAAGTTATCACCAAGATGGCCGCCACTGGAAACTACAGGTCCCAAGATCCTTTAGTTCTCAGTAACTCCTCCTACCTCTTATGCTCCGCTCACAGTGATGATGTAACAGGTTTTCTTGCTCTGTTACCATAGTAATGATGTGTAACTGCCATCACCACATCACTGGCCATACTGGATGCACTGCAACCAACCGACTACAGCTAAACATAGTGGTGATCACATGACCTGCCCAGGCAGTTGCAGACATGTGATGTGGACATGTGACCAGCGGCCATCTTCTGTCCTGTGTATGCTCTGCAATGGACCGCGCGGAGGAAATTAACGGACTGATTAAAGGGCCAGTAGCATTTTAATTCTTCATTACAGTCTATGTCACCAGCATTTTTCTGCTAAGGGGAGCAAAATTTTAAATAACAACTAATTACATATTAGCTTATATTTTAAGGACCCATTTGTATATGAATTTTGCTGATTCCTGGAATACCCCTTTAAGTGACTTTGAGAGGCCTTAAATTAACTTTAAGAAGTATGTTAACGCTTAAAGTTGGTTAACAGGGGTTAAAACAAAATGGAGCTGGAATTTACAAACTGTAATTTATTAAATGACGAAAAAAATTTTGATACCCAATTTCTTCCAAGCATGCTGATGACCCACATGTGTTGTTATACTGCTGTGTGGGCACATGACCAGGAATGGAAGGAGGTGCCATTCAGAGCAGGTTTTGCATTGTCACATTTTACAGGCTATAAAATGATTATTTTTTTGTTATGTGGGCATATGGGGGATTATTTTTGGGGGGATGAGATCCACTTTTCAGGTACATAATTTAGGCGGGATTCAATAGCTAATAATGAGATTTTATCAATGCTTTCTTGGAGTAGAAAAAAATAATTCATGTGTTTTTATGTTTTTTCCGTCCCTTCACCATACAAAAATGAACATGTTATCTTTATTATATGTGTCACCATGATTACAGTGATACCCCATTTATAAAGAATTTCTATGGTTGACTTGTCTTGCAGAATATAGAACTTATTTTGCAAGAAATTCACTTGTTTTTGCATGACCATATATTAATGGGCGTATCATTTTTTATTTAATTGTTTATAGAGTTTTAGGGATTGTTTTTTTGCAGGACAAGCTGCACTTTTTATTGGTATCATGTTGGTTTTAATGTTACTTATTGATCACTTTTTATCCTGTTTTTTGTCTGGTAACTGTGCTTTGCGTTCAGCACTGCAGTCAATGCAAACACTGCTGCACAGCTCAGTACAGTCAGGGTACTCTGCTTCTATCGCTCATTGACAAGGCCCTGCCTACAAGTCCCGGCATCTGTGTACCAGGACAGTGTTGTCAGTGGCTCCAAGGGGTCTCTTTCAACTTCATGTGCAGAGGAAACAGCTCCTCTCACAGATGCCTCTTTTACTACAGGACACTATCTGCTTGAGGAGACGGAACTGAGTTGAGGGGAGGAGGGAGGGGACAAGAAAGAGAGATAAGCAGGAAGTTTTCTGAGTGTCTGCACTGTACTGTGCTCACTCCTGCTGCTGCAGCCTGCACTCTTATCCTGGTGTGGGAAAGACAATGTCCCTTACTGGCTGCCTGATCACCTCTAACTATCTGCAGGAGAGGTAATTGTACAATAGTGTTTGTATGTAGAGCATATGTCTGTAATGTGTGTGTAGAGCATATGTCTGTAATGTATATGTAGAGCATGTGTAAGTAATGTGTGTGTAGGGCATGTGTCAGTAATGTGTGTGTAGAGCATGTGTCAGTAATGTGTGTGTGCAGAGCATGTGTCAGTAATGTATGTGTCAGTAATGTGTGTGTAGGGCATGTTTCAGTAATATATGTGTAGGGAATGTGTCAGTAATGGGTGTGTAGGGCACGTGTCAGTAATGTGTGTGTAGGGCATGTGTCAGTAATGTGTGTGTAGAGCATGAGCCTGTAATGTGTGTGTAGAGCATGTGTCAGTAATATGTGTGTGCAGAGCATGTGTCAGTAATGTATGTGTAGGGCATGTGTCAGTAATGTGTGTGTAGGGCATGTTTCAGTAATATATGTGTAGGGAATGTGTCAGTAATGTGTGTGTAGGGCACGTGTCAGTAATGTGTGTGTAAAGCATGTGTCAGTAATGTGTGTGTAGGGCATGTGTCAGTAATGTATGTGTAGAGCATGTGTCAGTAATGTGTGTGTAGGGCATGTGTCAGTAATGTGTGTGTAGGGCATGTGTCAGTAATGTGTGTGTAGGGCATGTGTCAGTAATGTATGTGTAGAGCATGTCTCAGTAATGTATGTGTAGAGCATGTGTCAGTAATGTGTGTGTAGGGCATGTGTCAGTAATGTGTGTGCAGGGCACGTGTCAGTAATGTGTGTGTAGGGCATGTGTAAGTAATATGTGTGTAAGGCATGTGTAAGTAATATGTGTGTAAGGCATGTGTCAGTAATGTATGTGTGTAAGGCATGTGTCAGTATTGTATATGTAGGGCATGTGTCAGTAATGAGTGTGTAGAGCATGTGTCAGTAATGTGTGTGTAGGAAATGTGTCTGTAATGTATGTGTAGAGCATGTGTCAGTAATGTGTGTAGGACATGTGTCAGTAATGTATGTGTAGAGCATGCTTCAGTAATGTATATATAGAGCATGTGTCAGTAATATATGTGTAGTGCATGGGTCAGTAATGTATGTGAAGAGCATGCGTCAGTAATGTGTGTGTAGGGCATGTGTAAACAATGTGTGTAGGGGATGTGTCAGTTATGTATGTGTAGGGCATGTGTCAGTAATGTGTGTAGGGCAGTGGTGGCGAACCTATGGCACGGGTGCCAGAGGTGGCACTCGGAGCCCTCTATATGGGCACTCTTGCCATCACCTCAGGGCAGAGTTCACCAGACAGGACTGCAAGGTCTCTTGCAGTCCCAGGCAGTTCAGGACCCTAGAAGGAAGCTACAATGATAATCTAAACTTCTTCTCCTTCTTTCTACTGTATTGGTGTCCTCAGGTGCCTATACAATTTAATCCTGTGAAAGAACAGGGAGTAATAAGTTACTGCTTAAATTGTCGCATTGGCACTTTGAAAAACATATGTGGGTTTTGGTTGTAGTTTGGGCACTCGGTGTCAAAAAGGTTTGCCATCACTGGTGTAGGGAATGTGTCAGTCATGTATGTGTAGGGCATGTGTCAGTTATGTATGTGTAGGGCATGTGTCAGTAATGTATATATAGAGCATGTGTCAGTAATGTGTGTAGGGCATGTTTCAGTAATGTATGTGTAGGGAATGTGTCAGTAATGTGTGTGTAGGGCATGTGTCAGTTATGTATGTCTGGGGCATGTGTCAGTCATGTATGTGTAGGGCATGTGTCAGTTATCTATGTGTAGAGCATGTGTCAGTAATGTATATATAGAGCATGTGTCAGTAATGTCTGTATAGGGCATATGTCAGTAATGTGTGTGTAGTGCATGTGTCAGTAATGTGTGTAGGGCATTTGTCAGTAATGTATATATAGAGCATGTGTCAGTAATGCATGTGTAGTGCATGGGTCAGTAATGTGTGTGTAGGGCATGTGTCAGTAATGTGTGTGTACGGCATGTGTCAGTACTGTAGTGTGTGTAGTGCATTTGTCAGTAATGTGTGTGTAGAGCATATGTCAGTAATGTGTGTGTAGGGCATGTGTAAGTAATGTGTGTGTAGGACATGTGTCAGTCATGTATGTGTAGGGCAATGTGTTAGTTATGTATGTGTAGGGCATGTGTCAGTAATGTGTGTGTAGAGCAAATGTCAGTAATGTGTGTGTAGGGCATGTGTCAGTCATGTATGTGTAGGGCATGTGTCAGTCATGTATGTGTAGGGCATGTGTCAGTCATGTATGTGTAGGGCATGTGTCAGTTATGTATGTGTAGGGCATGTGTCAGTTATGTATGTGTAGGGAATGTGTCAGTAATGTGTGTGTAGGGCATGTGTCAGTAATGTGTGTATAGGGCATGTGTCAGTAATGTGTGTGTAGAAATATATCCCTGAGCAGGGGGAATAACATACATGCAGAGTGGACAATGATGGAGATCCATTATGCCTTCTCTGCCAATTTATTGCTTCCCTGACCTAAACGCCACCTTTGGTGTGTTGTGGTGGAGAGTGAGGCACAGGTAAGGAAAACTCTGCCAGGAACAGACCTGGTTATAGGTCAGAAATGGCGAAGATTGCACTTATATCTACTGAGAGGTTGGAGCCTTTTTGTAGATTCAGGCGCTGGAGGGAAGAATTTTAAGACTGACCTTTAAAATGAATTCCCCACACAATAGGGGATAACATACTGATCAGTGGGGGTCATGGACCATGAAAGCGGGGGTCCGTAGTACCATAAATTAATGGAATGGTAGGAAGGACATGTGCACTGATGCTCTGTTCATTGTCTATAGCAATGATGGAGATGGCCGAGTATGACTCTCAGCTATTTCCACCAGTGCCATAGAGATGAGAAAAGCAGCAGGGCTGCTTTCTATAGTTTGCCTGAGGCAGCAGAGAGGCTAGGTTCAACCCTGGTTACGCCACGGTGTGTGAGGGGGTTGATGGATTATGCATTCCAAAGGGTAAAATCCATGATAAATGAAAAGTTGGGCATGCTGCAGTATTGAAGTTCACAACTCGTGACAATTTCACTGAACATAAGAATGGAGGCATGAATTATATACCAGGCAGTATATTTGAGTTATGCCTAAAGCCTCATTACAGACATACCCATGAGCCTTCTCACTGGAATGGGAGCTCCATTACTTGTAGCTCTTTGTAAATTATTTGTCATTGCTATAAAACAGTATTAAGGGCTGAAGCGGTCTCTTGGTTTTGGATGCATCAAGAGTAATCATTGCCTAAATGTAATGTTTAACAACTTTGTAATATAATTTTTTATTTCAATTCTTAACCAGATTGGTTTGCAGGCAGTGAAAATAACAAGAAGCAACACAGTAAAAGTGCACTCCAATACAATTGTTTGGATAAGTTGTTAAGGAATATAATAATAAACAATAAAACAAGTATAAGGAAGAGTCAGGAAACAGGAGAGAGTGCATTACATTACAGCAATGATGTTTATTAAGGGTGAGGAGGCAAGGTTTCCTATGGATTCCTGGAAAAAAATGTTTTTGGTAAGTATATTTTTCTTTCCAATTCATTCTATGACAGTATAGGACAAATGAGACTTACATTGCATTACTTTTTAAGATGGGCAACCTGCGAGTGGGTCTGCAGTTGTGGCCTAGCTTGTGCACAGCTTTTAAGCCTTGTTACAAACAGAGGACAAGATTGAAGAATACTTCAAGAGGTCACCCATGTGTCTTTACTGCCTTGTAGATAATTCCTACATGTTCATCAAGTGATTAAGCAGTACTGCTACTTGCTTTTGTACTGTGTTCAGGGCCTCCATGCTTCTTTCTTTACATCTCAGAGCTCTGATGAATAGGAGGAGCTGCAGAGGATGACAGACTTATATATGACCTGGAACAGAGACAGAGGGAAACTTGATGTACATATGCAGGGGCTGCATGGCGAGAACAAGGAAAGGATGGAAATTTAAAGGAAGCACGGGTACATATACATGAAAAGACATGTCTAACAAAAGAGATTTATTGAAAAGTGGCCAACCACTCTAAGCCATAATTTAAGGGCTGGATCCCCCAGTGCTAAAATTTCCTGAGAACAACAAACCGGAAACCACATCACTTCCACTATGGCAGGATTTACAAGAGTTGCTATATGTATTTAACATATAGCTAGTTTTGGGCTTGAGCAACAGGTCACAATTTGTCTAGATAAAAACTATTCTGGAGTTTCCATGTTGTTACACCTTTAGAACTGAGGGTTAGACACCCTATGTGTAAAGCCTGGCATTCCGGGTATGCCTTATTTCTAGGGAGAACATGGTGCGCTAAATACTAGCCCACCATGAGCCAAATTTTCACTTCTCATATCCCCACATGTAGTCCTTGTGTATCTTGGAATTGAATCTCTTAAGAAGAAGGATAGAGCTATAATTTTTTCATTTTCTCATATGAGAAGCTTAATAGAACACCTTAATTCTAAAAGATAAGAGTCCTCAAGCAATTCTAATAGATACTTGGCCATATGATTTGACTTTATGGATCTTGCTCTCCCTGCAGCCTAAACATATCTTGTTTAATCCCTGAGCCGAGTGGATTTGCTGAAAAAACTATTTTAAATTATGATAATGAGGCATTCTCGTTCCTGTGGCTGGCTCGGCACCAGTTCAGGAAGCTCCATGTGTAATGTGTTTATGTAGGCACACAGCTTTCCCAAGGTCTAGAATTTTATAATTGTTTTTTCAGCAAAAGCACTCGGCTCATTGATTAAACAAGATGTGTTTCTGCATCAGTGTCGCAACAGCATTCTCAAGGTGTGGTAGGTTCCCTTTAATATTTTTGTAAAATTTAAAAATGTTGATAAAAAATGTGTGTAAAAAAATTTTGAGTTACCATATCATGTGTAAATATACTATTATTTGAGATTTGATTTATCACAGTGCGATCACAATGTTGAGTAAAGAATGCTATTCCATTCATTGCATTTATTGAATGGGCAATGATCCAAAGCATCAATCTTTGCAGCAGACAAACTATGGAAAATAAACAAGTACAAATTATTCGCTCCGTTTGTAAAATGAGCTGCTAATGTCATTTACAAATATGTATGCAAAATGTTTATAGGTGATCACTATACTTGAGCTGTGCTTAAAAGTTTATCAATGAAAGGTTGTCTATAATGCTGCAAATTTGACTTGATACATTAGATTTTATTTATTTATTGAACCAATATCTGTCAGATCAGGAGGAGGAAGCTATGATACAAATCCCCTCCCCATCCTTGTCTACTTCCTTACCTATCTAGATGATGGCTCCCAACTGGACGATGCTGCCAATACTGAATAATGTGATGGGTAATGAGAAGGGAAAGCCAGGTGAGTAAACTGGTTAACCATTCAAGGTGTTTAAGGGGTTGGCCACTTTCAGTAAATAATTAATATTTTTTGTATAATGAAAAGTTTCCTAGATCTCTGCTTGCTGTGTGTCTATAGAAAGCTTGTCTATTTACTTCCACTGCATAGAAATCTGTCCATGGTGATGTGATAGACATGCAGGTGCACGGGACGTTATTATCACAGAGAGTAATAGGAGTTGTGTGATAATAACCGCACCTTTATGTCCATCACATGACCATAGACAAATTCTATCCACTAGAAGCAAATAGAGAATCTTTCTATAGAGGCACAGCAAGCAGAGATCTAGAAAACAGTGAGGAATTCATAAAGAAAGTATATTGGAAAATTGTATAACTTTTCTTTAGACAAACAATATCAATTATTTGGTGAAAGTGGACAACCCCTTTAACTCAGACCAGCACTACAAATAAGGTAGTTAACATAGGAGCCACTGGAACCTCCTGACCAATGTGACTGTGTAGACCAACTTGGTAGACACTGAGAACCACTCTTCTGGATTATGACCTCTCTTGTGCATCAATATTCGAATGCCCAATTGGGATCTACTAGAATTCGACCTCAACCAGGGATTTTGGCATGTTTCTTTAGAAGAGAGTGGGCCTGTGCAGAATATAATAAAGAATACCTAGTATGGAACCCAAAATTACAAAAGAATAGAAATATTCCAATAAAAGAGTTAACAGCGAACGTATCCAATGCCAGATAGGACACCCACTTACCTTGAAAGGCTGCAACAAAATAATGTATGTACTATTCAAGGCGTTGGTTCTATTGTCCCTTTTGCCCGTTAGTCTCGGGAAGGAAAATGAAAATGATAGTTGTAAGCCTAATTCAGTAAAAAAGGTCCTCCAAATACCAACCTCTTTCTTTGCATGGTTAACTTAGACAATGGAATAAAATGGGACATTTTGTTAAATGGGACCACCGCAGTCCAAATTACTATACCACCATCAGATCCGATAAGTTGGTAATATAGCCCCTATAGCTGTGGGACCATTGACTCTTGGCCAACGGAAGAGGTCATCACTGCTATTACCAGACTTAGACTGGCTAACTGGTGCAGCAGAGGCCCACAAGTGTGCATAAGCCAGAGCACCTGCTGCCATCCCTGAGGCACATAGCAGCAGCAGAGAAGAGGAGAGGTCTTCTGCAGGGAGATGGGAAGTGGTAAGTAACTGATGTTTAATTTTTATTAAAAAGCAAAAGAACAGTAGAGAGGGTTACAATGAGAATAAGAGGGGTCACAGTCTTGGAGGGAGTTGAGAGGGGGTCCACAATATGATGGTGAGATGACTGGTGCCCACAATATTAGGGGACATAAGAAGGGGTCCTGAATATGAGGGGGGCACAATATGAGGGAGAGATGAGAACGGGCGTTGAAGTGTGTAGATGGGGGGGGGGGGTCAGCATATAAGGGGAATATTAGGGGGACCACAACATGAATGGGAGATAGGGGGGCCACAATATGAGGGGGGGTTCAATGTGAAAGGGAAACAATATGAGGGAGAGCTGGGGGAGACACAGATGTTTTTCACAATTAGTTCCGCCTAATGCTGGACCATAAAGGAAATTTATCATCAAAATCAAGCATAAAAAACTCATAGGGGCTTCCACCTCTTGATGTATCCTGCTGCGACTATGCGCACGAGCGCCAGCATATCATACATGTCCACCATGGTTCCAGGTATTGTGACTGTGGTAATGCTCTTATATTTGTTAGCCATGGCCTCCTTCCTTCTAAAATTAACTTTTAAAATTTTACTAATGAGCCAGAAGGAATCTGGGGACTTACCAGAATCCCTCCATGCTCTGCCTTCATAGGCTGTTACAGTGTGCAGGATAACAGCTCACTCTCCCCCTGCTACCGCTGCACTTCACCTCTCTCTTTTCCTGCTGTATTCTTTAAAGGGGAAGGGGGGAAGTGATCTTTCACAGTGTAAGAGCCTGAGTAATGCCCCCCATAGAACCAAAAGTTGATTTTAGAAGGAGGACGCCATGAATAGCAAATATGAGGTTACCACAGTCACAGTGCCTGATTGATCATGATGGATTTTTATTTCCTTTAAGGCCGAGTTCATACATTGGGGAACATTTACTAAACACTGTGCAAACTGTAGTTCATGAAATGTGGCACAAGTTCTTCATAACTCAAGTTCTCTCTGCACTGCTTGACAGAGTGCACCAACTTTTTTTGGTGCACCTTTAACATGGGGAGTGCGACACACTTATGTTGGACTTTTCATGAAAATTGTGGCGCATGGTCTAGCTGTGCACCAGAATGCTGATTTCAACAACCAAATTTGAGTTGCATGAAAAATAGTGCAGCCATGTGCGACACATATGTGATGTGGCCACTTCTTAAATACCCGGGACAGGAGTTTGCTCATAAAAGAATGTGCAAAGTCTTACATAAAACTGGCACAAGGTCCTTAGTAGGTGTAGCCGGGGAATCTCCTCCCCAAATGCATATGCGTTTTGAACCTAAAAGCTTGCATTTTTTAGCATGCAGGTCTAAACAGGTCTAAATAAACATGTAGAGAAATTACTCCAGATGCACTTGCAAGGCATTTCAAAACGCAATTAAAGTGCATTGCGTGAACGATGACTGCAAACACGTTCAAAAAAGCATAGGGAAAATGCAACTTAAAACACACAAATGGTGTTTTACCATTATTAATAATCCTGGAAACTCACTATTAAAACCTGGCCATCAGAAAAGACTTGTGGGAGGCATTCATCAATTGTGGTGCAGGGTCTGTTTTTTAAATTTACACTGGAATATTAAATTGTGACGCAAGGGGTTAATGAATTGCTGCAGATTTCAAATTGTTTAGAGATGTCTCCACATTCATGAAGGTGCAATAGAACTTAGTAGAACAGCTTTTAGCTCATCGATTTGTGCAGTGAAAAATTGCACCAAAAACGTGTCGGGAACCTAGAATCGCAAAGCCTGAGTTTCAGAAAAGGACCAACATTGGGGGTCATTTACTAAGGGCCCGATTCGTGTTTTCCCGACGTGTTACCCGAATATTTTCGATTTGCGTTGATTTTCCCTGAATTGCCCCGGTATTTTGCCGCACGTGAACGGATTGTGGCACATCGCCGGCATGTACGCGAAGGAAATCGGGGGGCGTGGCCAAACGAAAACCGAACGGATTCGGAAAACCACCGCATTTAAAAAAAAAAAGTGTCGTGGGACTCGCGCTTACCTTCACTCGGTCCGGCTTGGTGAAGATCAGTGCATTCCGGGGAACTTCAGCGCAGCAGCGACACCTGGTGGACATCGGAGGAACTGCCTTAGTGAATCCCGGCCGGACCCGAATCCACCGCAGAGAACGTGCCGCTGGATCGCAAATGGACCGGGTAAGTAAATCTGCCCCATTGTGTTGCTCACACCTCATAAATATGGAGCACATGGGAAAAATAGCAAAAAACTGGCATAAAGTCAATAAAGAATGCCCCACAGTGCTTCAACTTGCCTGTTGTGTACATTTGGCCTTTCCGCCCTCTTTGGTTGACAACAGCAAGAGCTCAGAGTATGAATTCCCCACTCACATATTTACCTTGTAGATCTTTCTCCTGTAATGTTTCTTTCCTTTGTTGTTATTCATGATGTTGGTTTTTGGCTGGTAATGACACCTTTCTGTGCGGTGCCATGGGTGGTACTGTCTCAAATGTAATAAATATCGCTAAACAGTTCAAAACCAAACCTTGAGCCATAGTAAAAGAAAACCTAGACTGTGCCATGTAGATTTGGCCTCGCTTCCCAAAAAATTAAAACTACATTTTAAATGCAGAAATAAATTGTACATAAAAAATAGAAATTATTTGCCTTCCGGAAAAGTGGCCAGAAACTCCCGGAAAAAATCTAGGATCCAGCCAGGTCAATAGAACATTGTCCCTCGATGTCCAGGACTTGCTGAGTATAAAACCAAAAATAACTGATGTATATAAGACTTAAGGCGAGGACCTGGGTGTAGCATACAACTGACTAGAGAAGGGAAAGGCGGAGCGCTTATTTACATATTTGCTCACTGTTGTCTTGATGTATGGTATAGAATATATATGCAAAGCACTGTCTTTATTTTATAGGCATCTGTAATTCAATTTTCCTAGAATTCAGAATTTCAGGTTATGTAAATCCAACATTTTTACTTGATTTATTTGTCACCTGGCTTTTTATTCAGCTACAAGATCATGGATGCTATATGACTAATAAATACATAAGAAGTACCAATGAAGAAAATGTAACGTCTGCTCACCGATCCATCGCATGTGGGTTCTGGTCCGTGCTGTAGATCCCTCCTGGACTGGAGAACGTTTAGACACTTAGACTCCAATACTTCAAAGATAAAACTCCATGCCTTTATTTTTGGACCGAGGTCAAATTGCAAAATTCCAACGTAACAGCTTAAAAAACACACATCAGCAACGCGTTTCAAACTCACTATGCATCCTTCCTCATGGCTGTGACGCATATTGTGTTTGAAACGCGTTGCTGATGTGTGTTTTTTAAGCTGTTACGTTGGAATTTTGCAATTTGACCTCGCTCCGAAAATAAAGGCATGGAGTTTTATTTTTGAAGTATTTGTGTGTAAGTGTCCTGTTTGCTGGATAAACAAACAAGTGTGGAATACAAGTATGAAAGAAGTAGAAAGAGAACATGTCGTCCATCAAAGCACTGCAGAAGATGTTAACCAGCTTTCTGAGCCTGCAGGGTGCCTAATCTTCCCAGTCATGCATTGATAAATCCCAGGGTCTTGTAGTCTCTCTAACTGTTCAGGAGCTTGGAGCAACTGGGTCAGAATAAATGTGATGATTATTATTAGTAGCCTGAGAAAACTGGATAACAAACTACTGTATGTGGAGCTGTAGTAAAAATATGCTAAAATCTATCAAAACCCCCAGTGCCATATTATGTCATTGCTAGACAAATCTAGCTTTCGGGATTCAGGAAAAGCTGGGTACACAATGTAAGTGTGTTTACAAGTGCTGCAGATCTTCACTGCCTATTTGCAAACGTGGTAGGAAAACTTGCATCAAACAGGAACCAAAAACAAAGTAAATACAGTAAATTCAAGATTTAATTCTTTCCGAGAAGATTTACAGTTTCCAGGTTCTTCAGTTTGGGGTTAAAGGGGTTGTCTGTAGAGATGAGCGAACACTAAAATGCTCGGGTACTCGTTATTCGAGACGAACTTTTCCCGATGCTCGAGTGCTCGTCTCGAATAACGAACCCCATTGAAGTCAATGGGAGACTCGAGCATTTTTCAAGGGGACCAAGGCTCTGCACAGGGAAGCTTGGCCAAACACCTGGGAACCTCAGAAAAGGATGGAAACACCACGGAAATGGACAGGAAACAGCAGGGGCAGCATGCATGGATGCCTCTGAGGCTGCATAATCGCACCATTATGCCAAAATTATGGGCAACAGCATGGCCATGACAGAGTGACAGAATGAAGCTAGATAGCATCTAAAACATCCAATAATTGACCCTGACACTATAGGGGACGGCATGCAGAGGCAGCGGCAGCAGGCTAGAGAGTGTCATGGCGACATACCCTAAATGGACTCAGGCTTCAAACCAATGGGTGGCAGAGAGGAACCAAAGGAGGTGAGCAAGAAGCGCTCAAATAATATCGGTACATGATAAAAGTTTGCCAGTATATTTTGTGGATTACACAGCAGGGTGGCGACAAAGTTAACATGGAAGCCATGAAAACAACCCAAAATTCTGCCTGACACAGCTCGTTTGATAAGGGGACGATGTATGGAGGCAGTGAACTAGTAGTAGATTAAAGGTGCTGCAGTTAAAACTATGTTAGTTGGATCTTGGCATGGAGCTGGCGCTCCGCTGCCAGGCGAGCTTTCGCCAATCCAAGCCCCTGTCTCTAGGCTACTCCCCAAACAGCACTTCTAAGAACCTTTTGTATAAGATCAAGTGTAGTAGCGTTCTTATAAGTTTAGGATATGCCGGGTGAGGGGAATGTAAACAGATGCGCAAGAAGCGCTGAAATAATATCCCTAAATGGTAAAAGTTTGCAAGTATATTTTGGGGATTACACAGCAGGGTGGCGACAAAGTTAACAACTTTGATGTGGAATGCCCTGTAATAGCTCTTGGGCGGTGTGCCTTTTATCGCCTAGGCTCAGCAGTTTCAGCACCGCCTGCTGTCGCTTAGCGACGGCACTGCTGCTGTGCCTAGAGCTACCGACTGATGGCGCCATGCCCACGGATGGTAATTCGGAGGAGGAGGAGGTGGAGGAGGGGTGGGAGGAGGTATAGTAGGCCTTTGAGACCTGGACCGAGGTAGGCCCCGCAATTCTCTGCGTCGGCAGTATATGACCAGCCCCAGGGTCAGACTCGGTCCCAGCCTGCACCAAGTTAAGTGTAGTAGCGTTCTTATAAGTTTGGGATATGGCGGGTGAGGGGAATGTAAACAGATGCGCAAGAAGCGCATGATGCGCATGGAGCTGGCGTTCCGCTGCCAGGCGAGCTTTCGCCAATCCAAGCCCCTGTCTCTAGGCTACTCCCCAAACAGCACTTCTAAGAACCTTTTGTATAAGATCAAGTGTAGTAGCGTTCTTATAAGTTTAGGATATGCCGGGTGAGGGGAATGTAAACAGATGCGCAAGAAGCGCTGAAATAATATCCCTAAATGGTAAAAGTTTGCCAGTATATTTTGGGGATTACACAGCAGGGTGGCGACAAAGTTAACAACTTTGATGTGGAATCCATGAAAACAACCCAAATTTCTGCCTGACACACCTCGTTTGATAAAGGGACGATGTATGGAGGCAGCTATATGGACGACTTTTGGAGGTAGCAATGGAGACAACGTGTGGAGGCTGCTATGGAGACAATTTAATTTGGATAGTGCCTGTATGTGGCAGTCCCAAACATTTTTCAAACCAGAGGAGCAGGTAGGTGGCCCTCCAGTAAAATGGGATAGATTGAGTGCCTGTATGTGGCAGTCCCAAAAATGTTTCAAACCAGAGGAGCAGGTAGGTGGCCCTCCAGTAAAATGGAATAGATTGAGTGCCTGTATGTGGCAGTCCCAAAAATTGTTCAAACCAGAGGAGCAGGTAGGTGGCCCTGCAGTAAAATGGAATAGATTGAGTGCCTGTATGTGGCAGTCCCAAAAATTGTTCAAACCAGAGGAGCAGGTAGGTGGCCCTGCAGTAAAATGGAATAGATTGAGTGCCTGTATGTGGCAGTCCCAAAAATTGTTCAAACCAGAGGAGCAGGTAGGTGGCCCTGCAGTAAAATGGAATAGATTGAGTGCCTGTATGTGGCAGTCCCAAAAATTGTTCAAACCAGAGGAGCAGGTAGGTGGCCCTGCAGTAAAATGGAATAGATTGAGTGCCTGTATGTGGCAGTCCCAAAAATGTTTCAAACCAGAGGAGCAGGTAGGTGGCCCTCCAGTAAAATGGAATAGATTGAGTGCCTGTATGTGGCAGTCCCAAAAATTGTTCAAACCAGAGGAGCAGGTAGGTGGCCCTGCAGTAAAATGGAATAGATTGAGTGCCTGTATGTGGCAGTCCCAAAAATGTTTCAAACCAGAGGAGCAGGTAGGTGGCCCTCCAGTAAAATGGAATAGATTGAGTGCCTGTATGTGGCAGTCCCAAAAATTGTTCAAACCAGAGGAGCAGGTAGGTGGCCCTGCAGTAAAATGGAATAGATTGAGTGCCTGTATGTGGCAGTCCCAAAAATTGTTCAAACCAGAGGAGCAGGTAGGTGGCCCTGCAGTAAAATGGAATAGATTGAGTGCCTGTATGTGGCAGTCCCAAAAATTTTTTAAAACAGAGGACCGGGTAGGTGGCCCTCCAGAAAAATGGAATAGATTGAGTGCCTGTATGTGGCACTCACAAAAATTGTTTCAAACAGAGGACCGGGTAGGTGGCCCTCCAGAAAAATTAAATGCATAAAGTACTATAGGTAGAGCCAGTGGGCCCTGTCAAAAAATAGCCAGTTTCCTCTGCTTTACTGTACAAAGAGCAGGAGAAGGAGGAAAATGAGGAGGAGGAGGAGGAGTGGATAAATTATTCAGGTTGAGCTTCCTTCACCTGCTGGAGATTGGAAATTAGGAGAAATCCATGCTTTATTCATCTTGATAAGCGTCAGCCTGTCAGCGCTGTCAGTCGACAGGCGTGTACGCTTATCGGTGATGATGCCACCAGCTGCACTGAAAACCCGCTCGGACAAGACGCTAGCGGCAGGGCAGGCAAGAACCTCCAAGGCGTAGAGCGCCAGTTCGTGCCACATGTCCAGCTTTGAAACCCAGTAGTTGTAGGGAGCTGTGTGATCATTTAGGACGATGGTATGGTCAGCTACGTACTCCCTCACCATCTTTCTGTAAAGATCAGCCCTACTCTGCCGAGACTGGGGACAGGTGACAGTGTCTTGCTGGGGTGACATAAAGCTGGCAAAAGCCTTGTAAAGCGTACCCTTGCCAGTGCTGGACAAGCTGCCTGCTCGCCTACTCTCCCTCGCTACTTGTCCCGCAGAACTACGCACTCTGCCGCTAGCGCTGTCAGAAGGGAAATACTGTTTCAGCTTGTGCACCAGGGCCTGCTGGTATTCATGCATTCTCACACTCCTTTCCTCTCCAGGGATGAGAGTGGGAAGATTTTGCTTGTACCGTGGGTCCAGGAGAGTGAACACCCAGTAATCGGTGCTGGAATAAATTCTTTGAACGCGAGGGTCACGGGATAGGCAGCCTAGCATGAAATCTGCCATATGCGCCAGAGTACCAACGCGTAAGAATTCACTCCCCTCACTGGCCTGACTGTCCATTTCCTCCTCCTCCAACTCCTCCAACTCCTCTTCTTCTGCCCATACACGCTGAACAGTGAAGGACTCAACAATGGTCCCCTCTTGTGTCTCGCCAACATTCTCCTCCTCTTCCTCCTCATCCTCCTCCACCTCCACCTCCTCCGATATGCGCTGAGAAACAGACCTCAGGGTGCTTTGGCTATCAACAAGGGAATATTCTTCCCCCGTCTCTTGTGACGAGCGCAAAGCTTCCGACTTCATGCTGACCAGAGAGTTTTTCAACAGGCCAAGCAGCGGGATGGTGAGGCTGATGATGGCGGCATCGCCACTGACCATCTGTGTTGACTCCTCAAAGTTACTCAGCACCTGACAGATATCAGACATCCACGTCCACTCCTCATTGTAGACTTGAGGAAGCTGACTGACCTGACTACCAGTTCTGGTGGAAGTTGACATCTGGCAGTCTACAATCGCTCTGCGCTGCTGGTAAACTCTGGATAACATGGTCAGTGTTGAATTCCACCTCGTGGGCACGTCGCACAACAGTCGGTGAGCGGGCAGTTGGAGGCGGCGCTGCGCTGCCCTGAGAGTGGCAGCATCTGGGCTGGACTTCCTGAAATGCGCACAGATGCGGCGCACCTTCGTGAGCAAATCAGACAGATTGGGGTATGTCTTGAGGAAACGCAGGCATGGCACATGTGTCAGTCTGCCGAGTTGCAGAGCCGCCACCAGGTTACGGCCGTTGTCACACACAACCATTCCCGGCTTGAGGTTCAGCGGTGCCAGCCACAGATCAGTCTGCGCCGTGATGCCCTGTAATAGCTCTTGGGCGGTGTGCCTTTTGTCGCCTAGGCTCAGCAGTTTGAGCACCGCCTGCTGTCGCTTAGCGACGGCACTGCTGCTGTGCCTAGAGCTACCGACTGATGGCGCCGTGCCCACGGATGGTAGTTCGGAGGAGGAGGTGGAGGAGGGGTGGGAGGAGGAGGAGGCATAGTAGGCCTGAAACACCTGGACCGAGGTAGGCCCCGCAATCCTCGGCGTCGGCAGTATATGAGCAGCCCCAGGGTCAGACTCGGTCCCAGCCTCCACCAAGTTAACCCAATGTGCCGTCAGCGATATATAGTGGCCCTGCCCGGCAGCACTCGTCCACGTGTCCGTGGTCAGGTGGACCTTGTCAGAAACGGCGTTGGTCAGGGCACGGATGATGTTGTCTGACACGTGCTGGTGCAGGGCTGGGACGGCACATCGGGAAAAGTAGTGGCGGCTGGGGACCGAATACCGAGGGGCGGCCGCCGCCATGAGGTTGCGAAAGGCCTCGGTCTCTACTAGCCTATAGGGCAGCATCTCCAGGCTAAGCAATCTGGAGATGTGCACATTAAGGGCTTGGGCGTGCGGGTGGGTTGCACTATATTTGCGTTTCCGCTCCAGCGTCTGGGGTATGGAGAGCTGAACGCTGGTGGATGCTGTGGAGGATCGTGGAGGCGACGATGGGGTTTTTGTGGCAGGGTCCTGGGCAGGGGGCTGACTAGCAGCTGACACAGGGGAAGGAGCAGTGGTGTGCACGGCCGGAGGTGAACGGGCTTGTTGCCACTGAGTGGGGTGCTTAGCATTCATATGCCTGCGCATACTGGTGGTAGTTAAGCTAGTAGTGGTGGAACCCCTGCTGAGCCTGGTTTGGCAAATGTTGCACACCACAGTCCGTCGGTCATCCGGTGTTTCCTTAAAGAACCTCCACACTTCTGAAGATCTAGCCCTCGCCGCAAGAGCCCTCACCACGGGAGCTTCACTAGTTGACAGTGGCGCTGATGCACCAGCTCTGGCCCTGCCTCTCCGTCTGGCCCCACCACTGCCTCTTCCAACCTGTTCAGGTCGAGGACTCTCCTCCGTCTCAGAAGCACTGTGTTCACCCGGCCTCTCAACCCAGCTTGGGTCTGTCACCTCATCATCCTCCGATCCCTCAGTCTGCTCCCCCCTCGGACTTCCTGCCCTGACAACAACTTCCCCACTGTCTGACAACCGTGTCTCCTCATCGTCGGACACCTCTTTACACACTTACACTACGTCAAGAAGGTCATCATCACCCACAGACTGTGACTGGTGGAAAACCTGGGCATCGGAAAATTGCTCAGCAGCAACCGGACAAGTGGTTTGTGACTGTGGGAAGGGTCCAGAAAACAGTTCCTCAGAGTATGCCGGTTCAAATGCCAAATTTTCCTGGGAGGGGGCAGACTGGGGGGGAGGAGGCTGAGGTGCAGGAGCTGGAGGAGTGGCGATTTCGGTGACATGGGTGGACTGCGTGGAAGACTGACTGGTGGTGGACAAATTGCTCGAAGCATTGTCAGCAATCCACGACATCACCTGTTCGCACTGTTCTGGCCTCAACAGTGCTCTACCACGAGTCCCAGTAACTTCAGACATGAACCTAGGGAGTGTAGCTCTGCGGCGTTCCCCTGCTCCCTCATCAGCAGGTGGTGTCTCACCCCGCCCAGGACCACGGCCTCTGACCCCTGCAGTAGTTGGACGCCCACGTCCCCGCCCTCGTCCTCTACCCCTAGCCCTCGGGTTAAACATTTTTAAAATGAGAGTTATAACTTTATTTTTTTTTTTACTTTTTTTTGTTTTTTTTTGTGTTTTTTTTTTTTTTTTTGTGTTTTTTGTTTTTTTTTGAGTTTTTAAAACCAAACAATGCTATCCTATTGCTATGGCTATTTTCTAGCCAAGTATCAAAGGAAGCACAGTACTATGCCAGATGAGATGACACTGAGTTATTGCCTAATAGAAATCCAACCCCTACTGAATTTTGCCACTTCGGCCTTTGCTATGGATATGTGCGCCACTAAGCGCAGAACACAGCGGTCGCAAGTCCCACTACAAATTGCTCAGAATTGGCAAGTACATGCACTGCAGAAACTACAGCCACCAGCAGATCAACCAGAAATCAAATATATAGAACGCTACTGTAGGCTTCAAGATCAAGAAGCTGTTTGTATTCTCCTATGGCTATTTTCTAGCCAAGTATCAAAGGAAGCACAGTACTATGCCGGATGAGATGACACTGAGTTATTGCCTAATAGAAATCCAACCCCTACTGAATTTTGCCACTTCGGCCTTTGCTATGGATATGTGCGCCACTAAGCGCAGAACACAGCGGTCGCAAGTCCCACTACAAATTGCTCAGAATTGGCAAGTACATGCACTGCAGAAACTACAGCCACCAGCAGATCAACCAGAAATCAAATATATAGAACGCTACTGTAGGCTTCAAGATCAAGAAGCTGTTTGTATTCTCCTATGGCTATTTTCTAGCCAAGTATCAAAGGAAGCACAGTACTATGCCGGATGAGATGACACTGAGTTATTGCCTAATAGAAATCCAACCCCTACTGAATTTTGCCACTTCGGCCTTTGCTATGGATATGTGCGCCACTAAGCGCAGAACACAGCGGTCGCAAGTCTCACTACAAATTGCTCAGAATTGGCAAGTACATGCACTGCAGAAACTACAGCCACCAGCAGATCAACCAGAAATCAAATATATAGAACGCTACTGTAGGCTTCAAGATCAAGAAGCTGTTTGTATTCTCCTATGGCTATTTTCTAGCCAAGTATCAAAGGAAGCACAGTACTATGCCGGATGAGATGACACTGAGTTATTGCCTAATAGAAATCTAACCCCTACTGAATTTTGCCACTTCGGCCTTTGCTATGGATATGTGCGCCACTAAGCGCAGAACACAGCGGTCGCAAGTCCCACTACAAATTGCTCAGAATTGGCAAGTACATGCACTGCAGAAACTACAGCCACCAGCAGATCAACCAGAAATCAAATATATAGAACGCTACTGTAGGCTTCAAGATCAAGAAGCTGTTTGTATTCTCCTATGGCTATTTTCTAGCCAAGTATCAAAGGAAGCACAGTACTATGCCAGATGAGATGACACTGAGTTATTGCCTAATAGAAATCCAACCCCTACTGAATTTTGCCACTTCGGCCTTTGCTATGGATATGTGCGCCACTAAGCGCAGAACACAGCGGTCGCAAGTCTCACTACAAATTGCTCAGAATTGGCAAGTACATGCACTGCAGAAACTACAGCCACCAGCAGATCAACCAGAAATCAAATATATAGAACGCTACTGTAGGCTTCAAGAAGCTGTTTGTATTCTCCTATGGCTATTTTCTAGCCAAGTATCAAAGGAAGCACAGTACTATGCCAGATGAGATGACACTGAGTTATTGCCTAATAGAAATCCAACCCCTACTTAATTTTGCCACTTCAGCCTTTGCTATGGATATGTGCGCCACTAAGCGCAGAACACAGCGGTCGCAAGTCTCACTACAAATTGCTCAGAATTGGCAAGTACATGCACTGCAGAAACTACAGCCACCAGCAGATCAACCAGAAATCAAATATATAGAACGCTACTGTAGGCTTCAAGAAGCTGTTTGTATTCTCCTATGGCTATTTTCTAGCCAAGTATCAAAGGAAGCACAGTACTATGCCAGATGAGATGACACTGAGTTATTGCCTAATAGAAATCCAACCCCTACTGAATTTTGCCACTTCAGCCTTTGCTATGGATATGTGCGCCACTAAGCGCAGAACACAGCGGTCGCAAGTCTCACTACAAATTGCTCAGAATTGGCAAGTACATGCACTGCAGAAACTACAGCCACCAGCAGATCAACCAGAAATCAAATATATAGAACGCTACTGTAGGCTTCAAGAAGCTGTTTGTATTCTCCTATGGCTATTTTCTAGCCAAGTATCAAAGGAAGCACAGTACTATGCCAGATGAGATGACACTGAGTTATTGCCTAATAGAAATCCAACCCCTACTGAATTTTGCCACTTCAGCCTTTGCTATGGATATGTGCGCCACTAAGCGCAGAACACAGCGGTCGCAAGTCTCACTACAAATTGCTCAGAATTGGCAAGTACATGCACTGCAGAAACTACAGCCACCAGCAGATCAACCAGAAATCAAATATATAGAACGCTACTGTAGGCTTCAAGAAGCTGTTTGTATTCTCCTATGGCTATTTTCTAGCCAAGTATCAAAGGAAGCACAGTACTATGCCAGATGAGATGACACTGAGTTATTGCCTAATAGAAATCCAACCCCTACTGAATTTTCCCACTTCGGTCTTTGCTATGGATATGTGTGCCACTAAGAGCTAAACACAACGGTAGCAAGTCCCCCTGCTAATTCCTCACAAAATGGTAAAAGATGCAAATTAAAATAAAAAAAGTAGAACGTTATTGTAGCCCTAAGAAGGGCTGTTGGGTTCTTTGAGAATCACTCCTGCCTAACAGTAAGCTAATAGAACACCCTAACGCTTTCCCTGAGCAGCAGCAGCTCTCTCCCTAGCGGCATCCAGAGACAGAATGATCCGAGCAGCGCGGCCAGCGGCTAGTCTATCCCAGGGTCACCTGATCTGGCCAGCCAACCACTGCTATCGACGTGTAAGGGTACCACGTCATGCTGGGTGGAGTGCAGAGTCTCCTGGCTTGTGATTGGCTCTGTTTCTGGCCGCCAAAAAGCAAAACGGCGGGAGCTGCCATTTTCTCGAGCGGGCGAAGTATTCGTCCGAGTAACGAGCAGTTTCGAGTACCCTAATGCTCGACCGAGCATCAAGCTCGGACGAGCATGTTCGCTCATCTCTAGTTGTCTGGTATTAAAGATGTGATTGCTGCAGGGGTGATAAAGCAGGTCATAGAACACTGGGTAATTGGGAGCTGCAGAAAAGCAACTTTGTATTGTAAAATAGTAGAATAGTAGTCAAAAAGTAGAACAAGACAACAATTGACCTTTAAAAAGTCCTAAATCAATTCCGGCATCTATGTGTGTACTAAGGTGTATATATGGCAATGCCGGACACTACACTAAAGCAGTGGTGCTGGAACGGAGTGATAATTTTATTTTATTACATTCTCTAATGTTGGAAAGCTATGTTATAATTTTTAATACCTCCATAAAGAAGAGTTTTGTCGAGGTCACAAAACTATCTCTCCTCTATGGAACCTGGTGAATGATGCAGGTCATATCCTCCTGTCTCCAGGTGAAGCCTGACTTCCAGGACCTGTAGTTCCCTGTGATGGCAGTCAGTCAGGCATTGGTGTGACCTCCTAGTGTTGCAGATCTCCCCCGATCTTAGCTGTGCACAGCAGGCACCCCGTGTGAACACTGGCAGGAGCTCGGAATAGACGCAAGCAGTCTGAGCCCGGGCAGGGATTTCACCTGTAACTAGGTGACGCTTCCCTCCAGATAAAAGTACGTGTGACCTCGCTGCAGCTCGGAGGATGTCACCATCGGAGGGTGTGTGCTAGTGCTGAGAGGACAGCTCCTCTCCTCCAGCTGTCTTCTAGATCAGGAGGAGACATCCTCAGCATCTACACCTCCTGGAGCCAGCACACGATCTTCTCCACTCTCCAGCACACACTTGTTTCTGTCATTCCTCCAGGAGGTGGTGGAGTCTTTGTTTGTGCTCATATATCTCATGGCTACCGCCTGTTGTGGTTCTGACATCCTTCCAGCAGATGACATCGGAGGAAGATGCTCCATGAAATGGACTGAGATGGACATATAGGAATAACAAAGCTTTGGAGTTGGAGCTGGAATAGCCATTCATAAAACAGACAAGTAGTTTGCACTTGTAGATCGATTCGTTGCCTTTGATCCTTCCAGGGAGGATGAGGAGAGGCTGGCACATGCTGTGGGCACTTGTGTGAGGTATGGAGAAGCTTTGTCTTTGTACAGGCAGATGCATGTTACATGTATGTATGAATGGGGCTCTGGGTGGTGCTTACAACCTGTAGGAGGACATAACATCTTTATCCACAGAGATGGGTTGTGGTGTATACTATAGGAAGGTGACTGATCAGAACATTGGAAGTGACTTCAGCTGAGAGGCGGGTGCTGGGTGACAGGTAGGAAGGAGCTGGAGAACTTCTTGCTAACTGGAGGTCAACAAGTTTAAGGTTGTTCTGCGTCTGTTTTATACACAACAGTATGTAAGAAAAGGAGGTGCTGCCTTGATTTAACCCATTCTGTCTCTTCACTGTCTATTCTACTACTGCAGGCTCCTTTCTCCTGCCACCCATGCGCGTCATGTCGAATCCAGAGCTATGGGCAAGATTGATGAGAATGAGAGGATAATCCTCAACGTGGGGGGCACCAGGCACGAAACATATAGGAGTACTCTAAAGACCGTGCCTGGGACTCGGTTGGCATTACTAGCATGCGAATCCCACAGCGACCCAGGATTGGACCAGCAACCAGTCCCAGGCTCCTACCAGGGCACTTTTCGTGGCAACGAGTTCTTTTTTGATCGCCATCCGGGGGTCTTTGCGTATGTTCTCAACTATTATCGCACAGGTAAGCTGCACTGTCCAGCGGATGTGTGTGGACCCTTGTTTGAGGAGGAACTTGCATTTTGGGGCATTGATGAAACGGACGTGGAGCCCTGTTGCTGGATGACCTATCGCCAACACCGTGATGCAGAGGAAGCACTAGATATATTTGAGACCCCAGACCTGATTACTGGTGAACCACCGCCTATCGATGAGGATGAGGAAGACTTAGGGAAGAGACTTGGGATAGAAGACGTTGTGGGTCCAGATGGAAAGGCTGGGCGCTGGAGAAGGCTGCGGCCCCGCATGTGGGCTTTATTTGAAGATCCTTATTCTTCCAGAGCCGCCAGGGTAAGTGCTGCCACGGCTACATATGCAATTCTGATTATACAAGAACCTGTTGAGTCTAACTCTGTTCGTGTCTACATTGGGGATTCTATTAGGTGTCAAAATACAAAAAAATAGGCTCCAGAATGCTATGGTTATGTGTCAATAAAATGCTGGGTCCTGGAAGCCAGAGAAATACCATGGTAATTGATAAGAGCAGTTGAGTACGGTTGTTGTGCATAATGTCAGGGATCCTGCACTCTCAGTATTTTCACTTTTATGGAGTAGTGCAATGGAAAAAGTCACAAATGTGAACAGTGTCCTAATAAGATAATAAGAGGGGCCACTGTTACTTAACCACAACAACGCGCTCTGATTTCTGGACAAACGATATGGCTTGAATGGTTCACCACCATCAGGGCTTATAACTATAATAATAATAATAAATCATTGGGACACATGGAACAACAGTATATAATATAACCTTTATAGAGCCAGTACATGCAATTATTTGTTGTTTTTTAGATGTGTGGATTTTTCTGGACATCTGGTCAGGAATCACATTACCAGCATATCAGGGTTGAACCTTTTTGTCTGCTGATGTGTTTCTCAATACCTTGTACGTAATATACAATGCAATTGCTTTGTTCTACATTGTCTAATGGCTGGGGCATGACATTGAACCATGAAGTCCCTTAACAAAACTTGTGATGGGGATACACTTCACCATAGCAACCTTCATTTCAGAACATAGAAACGTGATTACCGTATTTTATTTCTTTGAATGCACATGTATTATTTTAAATGTTTTATTGATAGCCGGATAATAAATGCAGTTATGTCACTATAAAGTGAGATCACAGGAAAGGGATGACAAACCCTGGGATCTCACGAGCTTCATAAACAGTGACTATCTTAATGTGATGTCACAGTACTAAAATAATGCACACGGTGAAGTCACAGTACAATTCTCATGGAGAAGATATATGCACAGTGGTGTCAAACATAATGCACATAATTTATAGTAGAGGAATTAAACAGTGATTTCACAGCATACAGATTATGTAATTATAAGTAATGTATCATAGAAGAGTTAAAGGAAATCTACTATCAGAATAAACTATGGATAAACCAGGGACACTTACTCATACATTCAGGCACTGTGATTGTGGTAATCTTCTTATATTTGTTATCCTTCCTTCTAAAATCAACTTTTATATTTAAGCTGATACCAGAAGGGCTGTGGGAGGCATTACCTGACATGGCTTCACAGGCTGTTACATTGTGCAGGAGCGCCTCTCATCCTTCCCCTACTCCCTCGCCACTTCAACCTTCTTCTGCCTGCTGTGATCTCACACAGTGGGGGGGGGGAACTGCTCCTACACAGTGTAGCATCCTGTGAAGATACAGCACGGTAACACCCCCGGAGTCCTTCTGGCTCATTAGAATAATTTTAAAAAGAAGATTCTTTCTAAGAAGATTATTACAGTCACAGTGCCTGGATCAAGGAGAAAGTGCCCCTTGTTTCTGATGCTTAATTTCAATTGTAGATTTTCTTTAATATACAAAGGCCAGATTACTATGGATCTAAAAGTTTTTAAAGTAATGCTTGTTATAAATGCAAATTATCATGCAATTTTCCTTTACCCATGCACCTTACATCTGAGGGCCCTATTGCAGTTGCTATGCCTACAATCCTAGTAGATATTCTATTGCCATAATTAGATTGACTTTAGTTAGCTACAAGCTCGGATATAAGAGCTTGGATTTTTCTCTTTACCTACTTCATTTAAAGCAATGTTTAGGTAAGGGAAGACCCATCCACTGCCATCAAAAGGGCACCTTCCACCAACTCCAACTCTTTGCCTAATGTTAGCACCATAGAGTACCAAACTGCTTCACAATCAGGAAATAGTTGGAGTTGGAACAGGTAGTGAAAGGTCCTCTTTAATAATAACTTTGGATGCTGGATGACAATCTGTGTGCCCCTAACAATGCTGACACATTGATGCCAAGTTGTTTCCAATTGAGGTGAATTGGAGTTATGGAAATAACATGTCTGAGTGAGCTACCTTGTATCAATAACTATGGGAGTTATGGAAATTGTGTATCTTATTGTACCACTCTTTTCTGTAACTCCTGTTTACCTCTGTTGAAGATACGGGAACAGCATCGAAAAGCCAAATTGTCAATGGGTGATGTTCTGAACACTGTTGTCTGTTGCTAAGGGTTGATCAGTAAAATACAGTATTCTTGGTGTGAGTGGTTGCTCATGCAAATGGTGTGAGTAGAGGTTGGCAAGACATAAAACTTGTTGCTTCAGGTGGTCATTTATTGTCTTCTCTGTAAACATAAGGATAGTGCCCATAGTATGACCATTGCCTATGTGTAAATATCCGTAGATCATTTCATTCAGTCTAGCATTCAGTAAAAATATATACAACCAAACTAGAACACATTTTAGGTCAGATCCTTTAGACATTCGATATCATGGCGGCCATGGTCAGCCATAACACAGCCTACTTGTACTATATGCATGTGAGTACATTTTAGCTGAAAACCTTTAGTGGGAAGAGCAGAACATGGTTAGATGAGATGCTGACCTTGAAGCTAATCTGCTTTGCTGTGACACACAATAAATGAAATTAAACAGACATGTTTTTAATAAAAAAAAGTCTATATGTACAATATAGAATGTAATGCGTTGAACATTTCAGAAATACTTTCTGAAAATAAACCTGTAACTATATGAAGTCACACAGTTCTTGAAAAGCTTGGAAAAAGCCAGTCTCCTAGACGGTGAATATCTGAATGGAGCCCTCAGCAAGGCACAGCTAAGGACCTGGAAAACATGATTAGCGGCCTGTGATTTCTCTGTATGTATATGAAAGAGTGATCAGCATTATAATATGCATGTGCTGGCCGCTGCCCAGCTGTGCTTCTTTGTGCTGCCTCTTTCTGTTGAGGTGTGATAGTTGGTTTCAATTTATTATTATATTATATTTGCACATTTACCCCAGCATCAAGGTGACCCCCTGTTATTCCAAGGCTTGTTAATCATTATATAGCAGCATTGCTACATATCCATGGCATTACATTCCCAATAGTTCCTTAATTTGTTTAGATTGTGTTTTTCTATGTGTGATACGAGGCATTTGCATGTACAGCTACTAATATATCTTGACATATCATATTTCCCATGTAAAGTACATTACAAACATGAATCTGACAAGCCTGTATCTTCTGCCTTCAAACCTATATAAAATACAATATTATTCAGCTGTAGCCCACCATTATGTGATCTACTGTAGCAGTAAATGTTTTCATATGGTGGCACACTAGGAAAGTGGAAAATTAAAATGAGTGTCAAATATAAATTATCCTATTGGTTTTGGGTCCTATATAAAGGGGTATTGCCACAAAGACACCATTCTTAAATATACTCTTCATAACTAGCACAATCTCTAATTCACTGTATTTAACAAAAATACAGCATTTCACAGATAAATTTCCAACCTTTCTCTATCAGGCCTGGTGTATACAATTTTGGTTGCCTTGGGATCTGACCGTTAATCTTTTATCTTCTATGGTCGGGCAGGGCAGATTCTTTTTATGAATAGCTTCTCCTGTCTACACGATGCAGTGTGCTCTTTGCCCCTCCCCCTCCATTACAAGGGAAGCTTACACACAGACACTCACAAACACCTCCTACTGGCAAGTATCAGCGCACACAGACTTACTCTACAAGCTACAGACAAGATAAAGTCTTTATAGCAGGGAAAGGGGGTATAGCAGCGCTGACAGCGTGTGTAATAGGTGACTTAGCAGAGTGTTTTTGTGTCATAGGTGAGTTAGCAGAGTGTCATTCTGTATTATGTAGGAGCTAAAACATCAATAACACCTAGTAAAATTGTAAAGTGAGGGGTTAAAAATTAACTTACACTACTGTGTAAACTTGACTGGTTTCCATGAGCAACTAGAACAGTTTTACCTCAGACAGTTCTGATAAATCTCCCCCAATTAATTTAATAAATGATGTATGTAAAAAAACTGATGGGATACAAGTTAAATCCACCTTTGAAGACAAAGAACAGAGAACTTACTACCAAAATAGTCAATCATCATAACATCCTCTATTGACTAGAATAAGCAGGAAAACAGAAAAAGGTTAGAAGCCAAGAGGTGCCCAGCCGCTCTATTATCCCCAGAGCAATGTTGTGCCATGAAAATAAACTGTTAATAACGGTAACAGTTGATAATTATCTGCATTACATGCCTCTATCTTCCACCTTTTTCACCAAACGGATGAGAACTGCTTGTGGAAATTGATAATTATACCTGAAGTGTAAGTGCTATTTGGCCGCCAACAACTCTTGTGGGTTTCTTTTTACAACATGCTACAAAATGGAATGAAACAACCATCTCATTTCCAAGATTGGTTTATATTTATTCTGAGATATTTGTGGTAAACATGATATACAGGCGGTCCCCTACTTAAGAACACTCGACTTACATACGACCCCTAGTTACAAACGGACATCTGGATATTGGTAATTTATTGGGCTTTAGTCCTAGGCTACAGTGATCATCTGTAACAGATATCAAATGTGTCTGTAATGAAGCTTTAGTGTTAATATTGATTCTTATGACAACCCAACATTTTTAAAATCCAATTGTCAAAGAGACCAAAAAAGTTCTGGCTGGGATTACAATGATAAAATATACAGTTCTGACTTACATACAAACTCAACTTAAGAACAAACCTACAGACCCTATCTTGTATGTAACCCGGGGACTGCCTGTAATCTATTTATTATATAGTAATGAAAGGCAGGTATACACTACTCAACTTGTATGTACTCGTAATCTGGCTCTATCTGACTATTTAGTCCAGAAAAGGAAATGACGCAACACAACCAAAATCAGCAGTCGAGAATGGTAAAATATTAGCTTAACCCTATCTGTATACTACATGTGTAATTCCTCAGGACATAAACAATGGTCCCATGGACCAATGTTTGGATCCCGACTGTCATTGATGGGTGAATGGCCCTCATGCATGATGACAATAGAAATAGACCACTCAATGCACAACCTTTGGCAGGAAAAGGACTGGGTCTATCTTTTTTGGTCCAGGCAGTTGCTGCATGCTTGGGGCAATAGAATTGATCCTGTAGATATAAACCCATATAAGCAAATGGGGATGAGTGCTAACCGCTGAAAAAAATGGCTAGTACCTGTCCCCATTTCACTTTCATGTGCATGAGACTTAATAGATATTGTTAAAAACTTCAAAAAGCAATGGCATTGACAAATTCGTTTGACATGAATTGAAAATGGAGCAACAGAGTTAAACCATACTGTCTTTTACTCAGTTTTTTCACCCCCAACTTCCAAATGCCTTTTAAATTTTTATAGTTGCATGAAGGCTTGTTTTATGAGGTTTGAGATTCATTTTTTTGATGGCACCTTTTGGGGTACAAAGGATTTGACATTTAATGACCTTTTTATGTATTGTCTATCTGTGTGTACAGTTTTGGTGTATAGCAGCTAGTTTATTAGGTTTTTAAAACACCATTTTCTGTATTTTAAATGGTTTTTTAAGGCTATTTTTTATTTTTAGTAGAGAATTTTTTCAATAGCAAAGACTAAAATCTTGGAAAACATCATTACCTTTCTTTGACTGTACAGCAGAAGTACCTTCTCTGTAAAAATATCAGCAGAATGTCATTAAGGTAATGCATAAATGGAAAATAATAAAGGAAAGGGTTCCTCAAAGGGAACCTGTCAGGAGAAATTGATCTAATAAACAGCTATCAGTGTGTTGTCAAGCAGAGCCTAACATCTTCCAGATCATGTTTCTTTCATGGCCCAGCATAGTGGCAACATCTACTTTGAAGTGAGATGTGAATTGGTTGTATAAAATAATAGAGGTGGAGAGTTTAACACTGAAGTAAAGTTCTCCTTCATTAGAAAGTCACCTGTGATCATCTTCATCATGGCCCTGGAGATATGATTGGTGATGCTCCTAGATGAAGGGCCTCCAATTACAAAGAGAGGTACACTCTGAGGCAGGGAGTTCAGAGCTCAAACTCCATACCTCCATTTATACAATCAATATACATTTTAATTTTATGTTGATTTTCCAGGCCATGTCATCATGCTGGACCATGTAAGAAACATGATCTAGAACAGTGTTGGCACTCAGAGCCCTCTATATGGGTGCCCTTGCCATCAACCAAGGGCAGGGTTCACCAGACAGGACTCAAGGCCTCTTGCAGTCCCAGGCAGCCCAGGACCCTAGAAGGGAGCTACAATGATGATCCAAACTTCTTCTCCTTCTTTCTACTGTATTGATGTCCTCGGGTGCCTATACAATTTAAACCTGTGACAGAGTAAGGAGTAATAAGTAACTGCTTAAATTATCGCATTGGCACTTTGCGAAAAATACGTGGGTTTTGGTTGTAGTTTGGGCACTCGGTGTCTAAAAGGTTTGTCATCATTGATCCAGAAAGTGTGTAGCTGTTTGAAAACATACCGGTAGTGGTTTTTTAGGTCAATTTATGTTTACAGATTTTTTTACAGATTTTCTTTTATTAAGCTTAGAAACTAGTGTTATTAGATAGAATTGATAGAACGGTTGAATATCTCTGTAGTAAAATTATGCAGCTGTAAGGTTATAATACAACAATTTTGTAAAATAGGTTTTATTCTTTAAAGTTTTTCAACATCATGATATATACGTATTACAAATGTAGCCCTCAAAAATGAACTCTCGAGGGATTGTGGCTCACTGTGCAGCTATATTTGTTTACATGGCTGTGTGCGTGTCTTCTGCTCTCACGATGAGCTTAATGCATAGTGAATTGTGATGAGTGAATGCTGCTTTTTCCCTGGGAGCTGTGGATGTGACTATAGATATGGCACAGCAGAATACAGAAATAAAGGCATTAGTTAAAACAAGCTATTGTATATCTTAAGAAAAAAGTCACCCATGTGGGTGTGTATGTATGTATGTATGTATGTGTGTGTCCGCTAAAGGAATCTGCACCGTTTCATTAACATTAACCAAATTTTGCACAGTCGCTCCATGTGACTCAGGGAACATCATAGACTAGGTTTTGAGTCAAAATATCCTCCCCCCCCCCACAAATTCCAAAATACACTTATTAACCAACATATGCAGGGGCCATTGTCTGTTGGCTGCTGTGGCAGTAAGCAACCAATCACAGATCAGCTTCTATTTTGCTTTAGGTCATTAATATGATCTCTGAGTATAAGGCAGCTTATGTATGAGGTAAAATGTGAAGTCATATGTGATAAAGGTAGATAAATAGACATGCAGATGTCACATTTATCATACGCTGCCATAAAATGCGCCAGTATATGATGCTGGCCCTGTCCCCGGAGCTCACCAGATCTATCAGGAGGCTTCAGCTTTTTGTTAAATCCAGGTGACCGGCTGCAAAGCACTATTCGGGGCAGTTCGGAACAGCAATGCCTTGCGCTGTCCCAATGCCTAGCGCGGCACTACCCTCTCCTGGTCTACCGGAACATACACGTAATAGCAGAAAATCCCTAATACATCGCTGGAAAAAGGAAAAGATACATATAGAGTAAGAAATAAAAAAAAGGAAATAAAGATCTACACAGACCAATGTACTCATGGGGGGGGGGGGGGGGATTGGGACTTTTCGATTAAAAAGTTGCAAAAAGTAAAAATAAAAAGTAGCCCCAACTAGTCCCTATGTTCTTACGGAACTATTGGGAGACTTAAGTTGATTTACACCTAAGTTTGTCTACTGCATCTGGGTTCCTGTAATTAAACTGGAATTAGTTGACTGAAATGAAAAATTGAATGGTTTGTCAAAAACTAGGACATTTTAAAGACAGATAACTAATGACACTAATATCTAGAGACAACAACGGCACCACCTAATGTTATTCAAGATAAGTCACAAGTAGTGGACTCCATACAGGTGCCTAGTATGAGAAATTCACGTGGATGTAGGGACAAAACCTGAATCTGATAGTGCTCAAGTCCTTGATATAGGTGATACAGACAATTAGAAATGAGAGTATAAGGAAATGGACGGCACCCATCAATCTTCGGTAATACTTAGTGTTTCTTCCTTTTCCAAGTGAAAAAATTAAAATACTCACAAAGTGGACATGCAAGGGAGGAGGGTAAGGACAGTAAACCCGTTAGAGGCAACGGCCGTTTCGCGCAACACAGCGTTTCTTCCAGCCTTCGTGTACTGTGATTAAAACACATGGGATTCTTATATGCCTGTAGGTAACGTACGAACCACCTGTTGTCTCTAATAGCTTTAGCACACAATAGGTCGGAGTCTTCAATCAACAGGGCATCTAGGCCCAATGAAATTAGCGATACAGAAAACTGATACCTATAGGCTAACTCACCTCAGTGTGCCGCTGCTCCACCTGCTACGTTTGTGACAGCCTCCTATCATGAACGAGGCCTTTCGGGTTTTTGTGCTACTACGTCCAGAAACCAGATGGTTTTCTCCGCCTTCCCCTCAGTCCCCATGGGGGGCATATCACATGAGCGGGTCACCGCCTACTCCCCCTTCATGGTCATGTGACGCTTCTCAACAGTAATGTGGCTTAGCGTCACTGTATCACACAGGTACAGAACCGTGCTGATCAATCCTACGAGCAAGGAGCCAGCTGGTAACTCCATACAGGTTGTAAATAAACCACTTATTTACTTATTAGAGTAAAAATGCAAAAACTGCATATAATGGGACTCATAAAACATGTTAATACAGTGTTCAACGTATCCTAGTAAGGTATATTATATCCAATACAAACAGTTAAAATAAACTAGGTAAAAAGTACCTAGAATAGTTAATCACAAATGATACAATGTCTATATAGCTTCACAAAAGACATTTTCTTCTTTTCTGGAGTCTATTGTCTCTCTGGTATGATAATTTAGACCTATCTGGACCTATAAAAAAACACCATAGTCTATTTTTTAGTTAAGACCCGTAGGTCCCATAGCGTCAGTACGGAGAATCCACTCACTCTCAGCTTGTAATAACATCTGTTGTCTGTCCCATCCTCTTTTTGGGAATGGGACAACCTCTATTCCTGCAAATTTTAGAGCTTCTCTATCCCTCCATGGGCCTCTCTCACATGTTGGATTAGGCGAGGTGCACCTGATTCTGACTTGATGGAGTTAAAATGCTCTTTTATTCTTAAATAAAAGCTCCTGATGGTTTTACCAAAGTAAAATCAGTCACAGATCAGGACATAAACAACAAAGTTAGTTTTGCAATTAATGAAGTTTCTTATTTGGACTTGGCAACCTCCAAACCTTACTGTCTTCACTCCCAGATTATGTGGACAGCAGCTACAATGACCACATTTGAAATTTCCTAAGGTCGTATTGCATTCAAGCCAGTTCTTATTACTGCCAGATAACTAATAACACACATAGAAGATTGTTAATCTGTCATTGGAAATATAAATTTAAATATAGAATAAGTTCTCTTTGTATAGTATGATGTTAATACCGCTGTCATACTGAGGAGACCATCAAAACTCACCTCCCAGGGGTCTATATTGTGCTTAAAGGAAACCTACCACTCCAGTAGATCCGGTGGTAGGTGCAGCTAACGAATGTAAGGATAGCCGTTTTTAGGGCTAATCCTTTACTCTCCTCTATCTTTTCAAATCTTTTCTAAAGAGGCTACTGGGGCGTGGAGTAGCAGGAGCTGAGGCTACATGACACGGCGACTCCACACCCCAGTAGCCTCTTTGATCCTCCTACCCAGACATCTTCAGCGCGCAGCTAAAAGCAGCTGCGCACACTTGTCCGTCAAGCCGGGGTTCTGCACATGTGCAGAACACAGGCCAGCGGCTGCACGTTCTCGGCACCAAAGCCGGAGCTACTGCTCATGCGCAGAACTCTGGATCCACGGACGAGTGTGAGCAGCTCCTTGTAGCTGCACACTGAAGATGTCTGGGTAGGAGGATCAAAGAGGCTACTGGGGCATGGAGTAGCCGCGCCGGGTAGCCTCAGCTCCGGGTACTCCACGCCCCAGTAGCCTCTTTAGACAATTTGCATATTACCTTAATTAAAGATTAGAAAAAATAGAGGGGAGTAAAGGATTTGCCCTAAAAAGGACCTTAAGTTACTTGTCAAATATCTTTTAAAGTATTTTATAATACAAATATTTGTTTTTCCCATGACCCCAACAATTTAATTAACATGTTACTGAATCTGTACAGTAAGTACCACAAGATAAATACATATAAACATCCAAATTTAACATCTAAATTATAAACATTTAGACTTCTGTCCACCCACTCTCCTGAAATTAATATTTATATGATTCATTATAGATTATTAATAAGTTACCAAAATGATCAAACTGAAAATCACTATAATCCGCTATATACAGTGACCAAAAAGATTTTGACCCCTAGAATTTCTAGAGACAAAAATTTTTTTTGCAAAATAAATATTTGTAAAACATAAAAAAAAACATACTTTTTTGCCACCACAATTAAAGCAACATTGTAAAATAAAGTTAATGAAAAACACAAAAAAACAAGAACAATGGTAATTTTTCCCACGCAGAAGTGATTATGAAAAGGCAACAAGTTTTATTTACCCTAAAATAGAACAATTCAAAAATACACCTTAGCTCACCCAACGCAAGTCCTTCACCAGCAACATTGACAGGATAATATTAAAATTAATGTACAGGCAATCGGGTTACGTACAAGATAGGTTCCATAGGTTTGTTCTTAAGTTTAATTTGTATGTAAGTTGGAACTGTATATTTTATAATTGTAGCTCAAAACAAATTTTTTTTTTGCCCCAGTGACAACTGGATTTTCAAAGTTTTTTTGCTGTAATTGGACCATGGATTATCAATAAAGCTTCATTACAGACACTTTATAGCTGATCATTGCAGTCTGGGACTATAGTAAAGCATACAGAGAGCTTCACCAGAGGTCACAGTGGGCAGACTGGTCCCTCTTTAAGTAGGGGTCATCTGTAAGTTGGTGTCCTTAAGTAGGGGACTGCCTGTATTTAGAAAGCAGCAAGAGCAAACAAAAAAAATAATCATGTCCTATAGGTCAAAAAAGTCCATATTCTGAAGTGGTTAACAGTAGTGTTGAGTAGGAATAAACTACAAATTTGGGGTCCATACTGACCCTTTGGGTGCCCCAAACCCACACACAAATTTCAGTCAGTTCATGTCTGTGTCCAGCTCAACAGTGGGGATAATATCACTTGTGATCAGTGCTGGCACCAATGGTGGGTGTTATCTAATGCTGCCAGCGGCATTTAACTTAAAGTGAGGCACATGCTGGCCCTTACTAGACTCAACGCATGCTTGCTGCCATTTTGGGAAGCATCTGCGCTCACTCATGACATCACAGGCAGGATCTTTAACTTTAGGTCTGCTCATCCTTAGTTAACAGAACAGGGAACCGGTGGAGGTTTGATGACTGTTCTCCGGTATGAAGATGTTCTCAATTTCTTATTGAAGATTAGGCACTGCTAGAGGTGTCTGTCGTAGCTTACGCTACCATTGGGATCATGTGCACGCTTGGCCAAAGCAAGTTTATTTATGTGTATGAGTGTGTGAATGGATTAGAAGGATTAGCGCTAAGTAGATAGATATTGGAGCTGTGTAGACACCTCAAGACCTTAATCATGCATAGATTTATGTTATATCTACTGAATTTAGTAAAATCCTAGACAATTTTTCCTTTGTCATCTACTTTATGTAATTATAATCTGAGTATAGCATGGGCATCTCATGCATGGGGAAAGCTATGTTGTGAATTTCTCTATCAGTCCGGATCTGAGGAAAATCCAATCCCAGCTGATTTATGATAATACAGAATCAACTTTAGAATCAAGTAAAAACAAGGATTGCAAAATGAAAAATATATTTAAATCTTGGATATCATCAGCATCAGACTTCCATGCCAAGGGCCCATCAGTACCATCTAGGGCACACCAGCGTACCGCTTCTTGCAAATGTCATCCATTCCTTTCCCTGCCTTCCTTCCTTGCCCCCATTGAAGCCCTTGCCTTCTACAATACATTCATGGCTTGGGTTCCCACCGAACTTGGGGGACCATCGGTGGAATCATCTGTGCACCTGTGGGCCAGTCCGTGCCTGGATATCATGGTTATTATATAAACCCAGAGAATAAATGTATTTTGTTATTTATTCTGCTACAAAATTATAATTTGAAGAACTAACAACAGCATTGCAGTATTTATTGGAAACATAAATAAGCTAATTGTTTTTGGCATGCAACAAAGGAAAAATGCAAAAAGGAGATTAGAAGTCATTCATTTATTGTCTTTAAGGATTGTGTCACTAGAATTATTCATGTTTTATTACTGAAATAGCTGAATGATTTCTTGGGACTGCCTTCATGACTTTGTGGTCAATCAATAAAAGGAAATAGCAGCTACACATGGGAATCACAATGCTGAATGGTTAAAAAGTCATACCAGTGAATGGGATCACCTTTCTTGCTAAGAAGAAATAACTGTTTAGTTTATACTCTATATCTCAAGATCAAGACTTTCCAATTACTATGCAATGGCAGAGTCTCTTGTGATGATCTACTAATACTAATGTACGGTGTGGGAGGAGCTGTAGCAATGACTTCCACTAAGTTTTATTTAAAGGGGAGGCTTTATAATTGTAGGCTAGAAAAAACAGCAATAGATCATATTTTTGCTGAGTGTTTTATTTTTGGGGAAGCGGGGTATATATAAACAAATTGCAGAAGGATATACAGTGTATATATATATATATATATATATATATATATATATATATATCTCAACATACTGTCTATCTTATAAAAGGACAGGGAAGAGAGCAATTTATCTTTGTTTTTTCTCTTTTTTTTACATTTTCTACTTTTGTTGTGTAGATTTGCATATATTTTTTGTGCTAAAAAACTCCATTCCTCTTCTGGTCTATGAAAAGGATTAGAAAGGGGTTGCTCAAAAATTTGATACTTTTGCGCAACTATTTAAAAAAGTTTCAAAAACATAACTCAAATGCCAGATTTATAACTCTCTAAAATAATTCAAACAGTACCCAACCCACCCACTCCACCTGACAAAAATTTGCAGACCTCAAGATAAATGAACACCAGGGTCATATGTTATTTTATGCTGAAAAATTAACATTTTAGGGAGATTTAAGTCATATCGGGAGAAATGACTTATCCTCTCTACGATAAATTGACCTGACTGCAGTGATCAGGAGGATTGTGAAGGTAGTAAACAGTATTGAAGGGTTCAGTCACACACAAGCTCCAGTTCTTGATGTTAAAGTTTTTCTAAGTATGAGATATTCTCTCTCTTAACTGCTAAAAGGGAAAGCTAAAAAGTTTTTCTACTTTAACTTCAATGCATGAAGAAAATGTATGCATTTCCAATACATTTTAATTTTATACTATATTTAAGATCTATTTTTGTTTTCAGTGAATTTGTCCCCAACTTGCGCATGGAAAAGTACTGACATAGCCGCAGGACATTGTTTACAAAATTGTGCCAACATTTTGTGCAACATGAAACTGGAAGTGGTTGCTACAGGCAGTACCCCTTTTCTGATTTCCAGCAGTATATTCTTTGTTGGTGGGAGAATATTTTGTGTACAGTACATTTAGTGCGAAAAATCCATTTGACCTCTACTGCCCTTGAGAGAAAGGTTTGAGAAAGGTTAAAAATAACTGGCTTGAAATTTCCTACTTTCCCTAGGGCTCTTTTACTTGTGATCTGAGCTTTTTTTCCTTAGTCACATTAAGGAAAACATGAGTGACCTTTCCTTTTTAATGTCAGTAAACTGTAAGCAGTAAATGTAAAGGCAATGCACAGAAATTAGCATTTTAACACTTTGTCACCCCCAGAATGTTTGGAGGAGTATGACGGGTAATTGCATTAGCAGTGATGAGTGAATTTTAAGTAAACACAGCTCATCCTGTAGACCTGAGAGCCATTAATGTGTACAGCAAGTGCTTTCCTCCATCATACCATGTGTGTGTGCTCAAGTAATGCATATTTCATTATAGTGCAGCCTCAAATGAAGGCACTTAGCTACAGATAACACTTTAATTGTGTTAGCTTTATTTCCCAATCTGGCTAGGATGTAGCCTTCCATCTATAAGCTTTAAAATGACTGGAAATGGTAAAACTCAATCTAGTGGTTACTCTACCTATTTTTAACAATTTATTTCATTATTGCTGTTAAACGATGAAAATCCTGTGTCCTATTTCTTTTTATCTTGTCTGTGGTATACCCTGAGTTCTATAAATAGAGATTTATAGAAATTGAAATATAAGTTGTCATGGCAACCTGTTGTGGAGTAGAGAAGAAGAGCTTACAGGCAAAGGGAGAAGCCAAAACGGCTTGGAAATCAGATGATTCTACAGATCTACAATTACAAGATAGCTGTCCAGTGGCCGCTTATCTTAACAGTTACTAGAGTTATATACTGCCAAGAGAGCTGTGATGTGTCATTGTTTTATAGAGGTTTATCATGCCAGCCACTTAGTATAGCCTTGGTTCATATGTTGGGGATATGGGTGATTATTTCAACTGTAAACATGGCTGACTCCTATGAACCAGATAAGAAGAAGTTGCACATTTCAAGGAGTCCAGAAATAGAGCGCTGTTCAGATTGCTGACTGAAAAGCACCAAATAGATTCCAATGCCGAACAGCAGAATACTGAGACTGAGTAACAGCACTACAGAAACTCCCTGCTTCTTTGTTTAACATCAAGGGAAAGTCTAAAGAAATCAGCCAAGATATCAGGAAGAGAATTGTGGATTTATACAAGCCTGTTTCATCCTTAGGTGAAATCTCCAGAAACCTGACGGTGCCTTGTTCAACTGTACAAACAATTATACAAAATAAGTACAAAAAAGATGGGAATGCTCCACTCTCATACATCTCACAAAGGAAATGTGTTCTGTGTCCAAGAGATGAACATGCTTTGGTCTGAAATATGCTTATCAACTCAAGGATAAAAGCAAAAGACCTTGTGAAGAAGCTGAATGGTGCAGGAAGAGTGTGTCATTATCCACATTGAAACTAGTAATATATCGACATGGGCTGAAATCCAATCTGCAAGGAAGAAGCCACTACTCCAAAATTAACAGTAAAACATATTAAGGCTTGCAAACGAACACACGAAAAAATACATACATTTTTGAAGAAATGTTGTGTGGTCTGACGAAACTGAAATTGAATGGTTAGGCCATAATGACCATTGTTACATTATGTTGGAAGAAAAAAGGAGATGCTTGCAAGTCTGAGATCACCACCCCAAACTGTCAAACACTGGGGTCTAAGCATCATGAAATGTTTGTAACCCTTGACTTTTCCAAAAGGAAAGCCTAGCTGACCTAAAATGGGAAAGGTTTGCATCCAGCATATTTCTGTACATGGCCGCATTCATCTTTCCTTCAGTTGCTACCAGTTGTCCTGTCCCTGTAGCTGAAAACCACCCCCATAGCATGATGCTGCCACCACCATGTTTCATTGTATTTGGCAGGTGATGAGCAGTGTCTGGTTTTCTCCTCACATACCGCTTAGAAATAACACCAAAAGTTCAATCTTTGTCTTATCAGAGAATCTTATTTCTCATTGTCTTGGAGTCCTTTATGTGTTTTTTTGCAAACTGTATGCAGACTTTCATATGTCTTGCACTGAGGAGAGGCTTCTGTCGACACACTCTGCCATAAAGACCTGACTGGTGGTTTAGTTTACTTTGTGGAACTTTCTCCTGTCTCCCTACTGCACCAGTAGAGCTCAGCCTCAGTGATATTGGTTTTCTTCTTTAACTCTCTCTTTATCTCTCTCACCAGGGCTCTTCTACAATTGCTTAGGTTACTGTAAGAGTTGTAGTCGCCCCAAACTTCTTACATTTAAGGATTATGGAGGCCCTTAGGAAGAAGTGGCAAAAATTATTTTGTAAACTTGGCCATATATAGACAAGTGTGTGCCTTTTCTAATCAAGTCCAATTGGCTTAAACACAGCCGTACTCTAATGAAGGAGTAGGACCATCTCAAGGAGGATCAGAAGCAAATGGACAGCATGTGAGTTAAATATGCGTGTCACTGCAAAGGGTCTAAATACTTATGACAATGTGATCATTTAGTTTTTCTTGTTTAATAAATTGGCAAAAATATCTACATTTCAATTTCTTTCTGTCAAGATGGAGATGCAGAGTGTGCAATGAGCAAAAAATAACTTTTTTGATCTTACCAATTGGCTTTAATGAAACAAAAGTGAAAAATTTAAAGGGTTCGGAATACTTTCCGTACCCACTGTATTTGCCTCCGTTATCCAAACTCAAATGCAACAGTTTTGTTGAGCCCATGTCATATTCAGTCTAAGAGATGAAAAATCTCTATATTATTTATTCTAAAAACATGGAAACTTTTTACAATGTGAAGTGAAGAGATTGTAATTTTAGCACTATACAAACAATTTGCAGCAGAGATAATAGTTTGAAATATCTGTAAATGTATGCCTCTAATCACACCGCGCTCAACAATACAAAGACAGTAAACTGCTGGCTGCATTCAGTTGTAGAATTGTACTTTACCTATAAATTTCTATAGGCAGATGTTTGCCAGAAAAAAAATGACCTGGTAGGTATAAATACTTCTGTATGTGTAATTTTGTATTCCTATCAGAACTGGCAGAATGTTGTCCATTACTCAATTTAGCAATAACATTGGTATATTTAGTTTCATTTGCAAAAACAGTTTGTGTTTTTATCACACCTTATCCACAGTGAGGTGGTTTGGCAAGTCATCAGAATCAATATCTCCTAAATTGCAAAAATTGCATTACGAAAGATTGTTTTCTAAACACTAGAAAATGTACAATTTTTTATGATATTACTGTGACAGATCTTTCAGGATTATTCTCATAATCATTCAATATATAGGATTATAAAGGATACATAGAATAACTCTACAGATATCATGGGGGGGGGGGGTTACTTTATTTATTCCTCTTTTATTAGCCATGTAGAAGATCTTCTCCAGTTCTTGTGTTGCACAGATGATCAGTTATCTGAATGGTCAGAACACTAGTGGAAACTGCAAGTGAACTAAATATTCATTGTTTCATTCACTGTTTTCTGTGCAAACTGGGACCAATAAATAAGGAAGGGAGAGTAGTTAAAACTGTATGGAAGCTAGTGAAAGAAGCACCATCCTAGCAGGGGTGCACCAGCCATAAGGGGAGTTTAGCCACTTGCCTCAGGCAGCGCCCCTTGGAGCAAAAAAGGGGGCAGCATCAGGTGCACTGTTATCTGCTAAACAGCAGTATCTGCCATTTAAAAATAATGGCTCTTCACATCTGATGTCAGCATGGGTGTGAGGCACTGCAGGAAGAACCCACTTACTAAAAAATTTACCTGATAAATTACTATTGGATGGGGCAGAGAGGATGTCATTCTACAGCTCGCCTCAGGCAGCAGAGAGTATCTCGTAGATAGATATGTGGTTCAATGTGTTCACATGAAAAAAGTCTGAAACTAGGAGTACATAAATAACCTAAAAATAACAGAATAATCTTTTTTTATTGGTTTCAAGCTAAGTAAAACATATATACATGAACTAAATAACTAAATTACATAAAATTTCCAGTTCATGTTCCTCTGACAATGCAGTGATAACATAACTGTGGTAGCCTTTTATTCATAGATGCAGTGATAACAACAAGGTAGATGCCAGTCATTGGCTATGACATGTTATCCCTAATACTTTGATCACTCCAGAGAAGATGACAAAGTCACTTAACTTAAGTTTTAAAGTTGAGGGGGTTTATTCTGCTTCCTAAAAAATATAAAGAAAGAAACTGAATTCTGTGAAAAATGGGGTTTTGTGATTAACAGCAGGATTTTTGGATTAGTGAATGGCGGAGTAAATTTTGACAGAACTCTTTGGCGAGACAGTAAGAGTCCTGATTACCTACAAAGGATGATGAACAGTAACAGTATGTAAGCTGTCAGTCTTTGTATGGGGGGGTAAACATGACTCTCACTGTCTATCCTAGAAAACTTGTCAGGATTTCCTCTCCTTTTTTCTCAGCAATTACATACACCTATATATCACCACTGCGATGAACTGGTAACCATGTGGCTTAGACTTCCAGGATTTGTTGATATTTAATATAATCCCTTCTCTCCACAATATTTCCTGTTTTACTGGTGGCTGCAAACCCCCAAAGCATAACAGAACCACCCCCGTACTTAACAGTTAACAAGGTGTTATTTTCTTGAAGTGGGAAATTGTGTCCATTATACAGAATGTAATGGAGCATGCTGCAGTGTTTTCTGTATACTTCCATTAAAGACGAATGTCAGATGTATCCAGAATCTGTATCTCATGAATCCTAAACATAGTTATGTGGAGGAGCCCTTTTACAGATAAAAAGCATATCTGCCCTAAATAGCGACAGCATAAGCGAGTGATGGAGTTCTTGTTACTGTAGGTTATTTTATCTAAATATATCTCTTGTGTCTCTCCTTATTCATCTATTTGTGTGCTTCCCCATCTGCCTCCCTTTCAGCCTGCAAATACAGTAACTGTGGAAACGGAGCTTTAAAATAATGACAAACTCCATCTTTAAGGCCTCATTCAACAGAGACGCCATATGTAACATGACAAACAGGTGGCAATTAAAGGTCTGATATAAGAGTCTGTGCTGCTAACAACCTGCAAATAACATTCTATTGTTTGCTTTCTTGTTCTCTATGCAAATGAATGTGACAGAGTGAAAATAACTTTAGCTTGGGCTTGGAATGGTGGATTTTTTTTATGTTTATGTACTGTACGGGATAATTTGTTCAAAACTTTCCAACTCAGACATGACTAAACTTTGGTGGACGCGGGTGTCACAGATTTATGGCTGTGTTAGTAATGGTAATTTTCTGCCAATTTTAGCATTCCCAAATCAAACTGCTTCATAAAAGAGGAACACTGTTAAGAAGATATTAAACATTAGAAGACATTACAATGTTTGTGCTGCTTTTGTTAGAACATCAGTTCACTGTCTTTGTAGTGACTAAAATGCAGATGACTAATCCTGCAAAAAAAAAGTCTTATGTAACTCTAAGAGGATTGTACTGACATTCAAGTCTTGATAAAGTCCCCTTTACACCACCTTGACACCAAGTAGGCTTGGAGCAGGATGTGCTTCCAGCAGGATAAGATACAGGGATAGGGGGGAATTTATCATACACTGGCAATTGTGCATTACTGGACATACCAGGAGGTTATGACAGGGCTGCACAGCACACAAATCTACGCCAGGCCCCACTTGGCATAGATTTGCACTATTGACTAGCGAGTGTTCATCTGTAGGAGGTGGAGCTGGTGAAAAGGGGATAATAATTGCAATTCCTTGGCATTTCACGAGGCACAAGGTATTGCGATTATTTCAGCAGAAAATGGTGAACAAGTAAACTAAATCTCCATCAAAACCGCAATGTTAGTACAGTTAGTACACAATGTGCCAGCACTTGATGAATCCCCCCTGTTTCTGAACTGAGCAATTCGATGATATAGTCTTATGCCTATATATGTTACTAGATCAGAATAGAAGTTACAAGATCTGCACGGTCAGGATCTAGTACGTGGCATTTCAACATTTTCTATTTATATGAAGACTGAATGCTTGTCAGGTGATCCTCCAGGGCCAATCAGCTGAAAGCAATGGCTCACATTTAATAAAACCTCTGCGCCAGTTTTTTGTCTGACTTTGCACATTCTTTTTAGTGCAAATGGCTTGCACATGTATTTATAAACTGCCTGTGACACACACCGCGGCTGCACTATACCTGACGCAACATAAAATTCGCCAATGAAAGGGGAGTCCGCTGCACAGTCGGACCAAGCAAAACATTTATCAAGCAGTGTACGACAGAATTGTGTTGCAAGTTCACCAAAAAAGCTGGTGCGCCAGAAATCCTGAATCTGGCGCCCCCTGCACACTACACTGGCAAACTGCACCTAGTCACTCTGTATAGCCACAGTGAATTTTTGGAGTCTGTTCTTTGGGTGAAGTAGTACCCTCAGGCATTTTTAAGTAGGTCATCAAATAGATCCCCAAGGTTTTTCATTGCATTAAAGGGGTATTCCCATTTGGGAATTCACATTTATTTTAATTCATTTGCCATTTCTTCAATTGGATGTTATTAAAAAATAACATTTCTTATAAATGTAGCCATGTTGTCCTTTAGTAATGAGATAGCTTCCTCGGATACACCCACCTCACATTTTGGCAGCGGTGGCCAGACATGCGCTATTGAGTCCTGTCTGACCACTTGGCTTCAGAGATCATTACCACAGGAAAGGCGTGGGACATACAGTAACTCTCAGACATTACTTATACAAAAGCGTTTTGTTTCTTTGTGTAATCCCTCCAGCAGAGTTGGTCGTATCCAAGGACACAGGACCATATTACTACATTTATGGGCAATTATCTTCACACAGGAACATTTTTTTAAATAACATCTTATTGAAGAAATGTTTATACATGGCAGATTAATGAATCTGGATGTGATTATATCCATATATAGATATTAAAAAAAAACATTTGTTTATAAATAGCTATATTAACATATTTATACCTAAAGTATGGGTGAAACATTTTTAGTTTAGAAAAAGGAGCACATCTATTACAGAATTACTGTACATATGAGATACTTTTTTAGGGCACAAATAAAAATATATAATAATATCTTTTTTTTTTAGTCACCACAAACTCATTTACTTCCACAATTCAAATGATGAAGTTAGTACATTGTTAGCGGCTCCATTGAGGGGTTATATTTACTATGTCAATTATAAACCGAGTCCTGGGGGTAAAAATGGCAGATTATATTGTGCAATCCCATAGTCCCTTGTTTGCATTGTGCCTCATTTTTATCTAAGCAGCTGTGAACTAATGCAAATGAGCAAAATGTAATGTGTTTATGTCAGTGAATCTGTCAAACTGTCACTGAATAAGGGTAAACTGTTATTTAATTCTGACAGGATCAACTATTACCCACCAGAGTCGTGATTTTTTTTTTGCCTGTCTCACTGGCCAATAATGAGGGTGCTTACACAACATCTTGTGCGCACACTGTTTAATTCTAGCAGTCATTTCTAAGCAGCATGTGATGAGTCATTATTAGGTTGTTAGTTTACGTCAGCCCCCAACTTAACACAAGTGACAGATTTTTGAGGAATTAGTAAAAGGGAATGCACCATAACAAATCTAGCTATTATGTACTCCTACATGCTTTGTAGACATTATTAAGTAGATCATTACTGCAGTGCAAACTGTAAGGAGACAAGAAACAAACATGCTGCCTCTCTAGGGGTTAGATCATGTTATCTGTTCATATTGCAATCCATCCCAATTCACCTGCAGTTCTTTCCTATTCAGAAGGATAAGGCTGAAGTGTAATGCTAGACATAGTCCAAGGTAAGAGTGGCACAGTATAACTTTACAAAACCCAGGTAATGAAGTGATGCTAGAAGGAGATTTGATTGGGTATATTAGAAATAACACAAATTTTCCCCAAAAAATAAACATCTTTATTATGTTATACAGTTACAGAAATATAAAACATCACATATAACTCTTTAACCACTCTATTCATATTATCCCCTCACCTCATCTCCCACCAGAGAGAAAAAAAATACCTGAATAAATATTTGTTTCTCTTACTACTGTTAATGATATATTCCTCTACAGCTGCTATCTTGGACCAAGAGAACCAATCAGCGGCCATTTTGGAGACCAAGTGGACATTTTTTAGGTCTGAAAGAATACTTATAAAAAAAAGTGCTTACTGGCGCAACTGAGTCTAACTGGTGCTGCAATATACTAAATACCTCCTATCATGGTATTAACAAAGAAATGCAAACAAATGTGGGTTCTGTATATCGCGCTCCTCCAATATGAAATGATAGTTTTTACCTTTTGCTGCGGTGTTCTATTCCCGTCCTACAACCTGGGGGGGAAAAGTGAGGGATAGATGCACTGTTTCTTCTGCCATGGATCTGGAGCAGCCCCGGCCAGTGACCGTGTTCGGATGTGCGTGGACGCTGTTCGAAGTTCTCCGGTGTCTGCTTCGGTGACTTCACCACTGGAGCTACGGGAACAAACGAGGAACAGATTTCCTACACGTTTCGGAGACAGGAACGGTCTCCTTCATCAGGGAGATCCCTGACGAAGGAGACCGTTCCTGTCTCCGAAACGCGTAGGAGATCCCTGATGAAGGAGACCGTTCCTGTCTCCGAAACGCGTAGGAAATTTGTTCCTCGTTTGTTCCCGTAGCTCCAGTGGTGACGTCACCGAAGCAGACACAGGAGAACTTCGAACAGCGTCCACGCACATCCGAACGCGGTCACCGGCCAGGGCTTCTCCGGATCCGTGGCAGAATAAACAGTGCATCTATCCCTCACTCCCCCCCCCCCCCCCCAGGTTGTTGGACGGGAATAGAACACTGCAGCAAAAGGTAAAACCTATCATTTCATATTGGAGGAGCGCGATATACAGAACCCACATTTGTTTGCATTTTATAGGTGTGGCCTGGGGGGGGGGGATTATGTTGCCCACTCAGAAGCTATATGGTTAAATGTCATAATTCAGATATTTTTATGTAAACTGCTGCTTGCCTTTCAGCCTCTCCTTGACATTTTGCTGTCCTTTGGCCTGTATGCTTTCTTTTATCATGTTTTGGTTAACAAGAAGCGTTTTGAGCCATACTCTGTACATTTTGTAGATGGGATAATATAAACAAACCGTTTTTTAGAATGTTGTAGAGGGGAGGATGTAGTGCATTTAAATTAAGCCTATAGCTTCTAAGCACCTTATCTCCTTTTTCCCGCCCTCTGCAAGCTTTTTCTGTTTTTATATACACGACTGCGGTTTGGAAATAAACAGTGTGATTTAAGTGCAGCTGAAGACCATGTCTGTGTCTTGGGTTTGTTCTCTCATCCCCGTACCGGGCAGCCATGAAAGGGCTAATTTGAAAGTCACCTTTACAATTGATAAGGGAGGTTTAAGCCCTAGATAAAAATCTCTATCACTACCATGTATTCCATATCTTTTCCCATTTCCAGGAATGGCCTTGACTGAGTGCTCTGATCTTTTCAAACTGATGGACTTAAAGTTAGTTTGCACCAATGTGTTTTAGTAGGCATTTCTTTATTGCCTCATTTTCTTGCAATGCATTTACTTGCTAGATGCAAAATTTTCACAAGGAGTCTTTTTTCCTCCATCCCTACACCAGGATCTTCAATCAAGCCAAATTGTAAAATGAATAGAAGGATTTAAATCAAGTTCCAATATAAGCGAGGCATGTTCATATATGTCTTTTCAAAAATTAGCCATATCAGAAAAACACCCAACCCAAAATTGGCCCCAAAAAGACCACATCTTCTGCAAAGCAAGTCCACCTGAATTTTTATTTTTATTAGATCTGCAGGAGTATAATAAAGCCTATAAATAATACTATATTGAATAAGTCTGTACTCAGTACAGTACTATAATCAGTGACCAATGATATTCTGAAATGAATCCGTATTTATATTGCTAAGTGCTTATATTGCTTAGTTAAGATTAACCCTTAACTAAGTACTTTGATATAATCTTACGCATATTTATTAACATCAAATATTAACATCAGGTTAAAATTAGTATTTTCCATGAACTTAATGGGACACATATATCACAGTTTGTAGGCCTGAAAACAGGCGTAGAAAATGGGATTTTTGCGAAATTCCCAGCGCAGACGTTGGAAATTGTGACCTCTACAAACTATATGCCATTTGGTTGTGGAGTCAGCAGTACCGTACAGTGGGCTGGCATGGGGCGTGACTGCCCCCCACCTGCCCACTGCCTATAGAGGCTTTGGAGCTATTCTTTGCCAGGTCAGATCTGGCATAGTAGAGCCCTGTTGGCCACCTGTATTTATCAGGAGGCCAAAGCCTCTTGATAGATTTGTGGAGTGTCGGGGGGGAAGGGCCAGCAATTAGCCCCAGCATTTGATAAATATGCCCCAATGTGTTACCTCTGAAGTATAGACTACTAAACTGGTTTATGAAGGGAATATAAGTTAAAGGGGTTGTCCACTTTCAGCAAATAATTGATATGGCTTGTGTAAGGAAAAGTTATACAATTTTCCAATATACTTTCTGTATCATTTCCTTGTGGTTTCCTAGATCTCTGCTTGCTGCCCAGCTATAAAAAGCTTCTATGGTTACTTCCACTGGATAGAAATCTGTCCATGGTAATGTTATGGCACACAGGTGTGACCATGGACAGATTTTTATCCACTGGAAATAAACATAGAAGCTTTCTATAGCAGTAAAGCAAGCAGAGATCCAGAAAACCATAAATTCCAGAGGAATTGATACAGAAGTTGTATTGGAAAAAGGTATAACTTTTCCTTACACAAACCATATCAATTATTTGCTGAAAGTGGACAACCCATTTAACTTTAATTAATGTTTATATAATAAATAAATAATTCTCATAAGCACAGTTGAAACCTTTTTTGTATTTCTTTAAATGAACAGCTGCACATCAGGTAGAGTAGGATGCTCCTACCGTGTTATAGAGTTGGTCATTGAATCCAAGCACACCGGTATGCTTGTAAATAAACAGTATTTTTTTATTTTTGGCCAAGTTACAAAAGTGTGAAGTTTCCACTGTTACAGCAGCCTTTCTTAAACACTGAAATGTAAACATAGATAGACCTTTAGAGTATGTTCATGTTGTTGGATGCATTGTTGGGAACAAACCCTGAGTATTTTGTACATTCGAATCATGAATACATGAAGACATAGTATGCAAGCAAAAGTAATACAATCAAAGTGAAACATTTACTATATATAAATATGTGTATAACTTTAAAGGATAGAGGTAAGTGACCAATCATGCTTAGTTTGTGTTTTGGAACTAAAATCTTTGTAATGCTACAGTAAATCTGTGTATGTTTCTAATCTTCTATGATTTGGTACAAGACCACATGGTTCATAAATAAGTAAAAAGGAAGAATTAAGTTTTAATCTACCTACAGCCTAAACTACAGATATCAAACACAAAGATTGCACGCCAAATCTGTCATGCAGCTCGTCTCCATGCCCTGATGCACTAGACTATGGAACTCCGATACTCACCTTCCATGCTCTCCTGAAGAAGCAGTAGTTTCCTTCTCTTCTCCACTTTGTGTCCACTAGCTGTACGCAGGTCTGAAGCTGGCAGGCATGATGTGATGACATCTGCCGGCTTGAGCCTTGTGTACACTGTCTGCACAGGGGAGAAGTCAACAGGAAAAGCTTTTTTCAGGGTAGTGCAGAAAGGTAAGTATATGTTTGTTTTTCTTTTATTGAATTGGAAGAGGGGATACTGACAGGGGGGCATTATAAGTGAAAGGGCTAGTGCAAAGGGCTGTCATAATGTCCCCTTTACTGTAGCCCACAACTTAAAAAAAAACCTTTTCTATGGCCTGTTTTTACAAAGATGGGGCTGCAGAAAATAGGGCACTACACGGAAAGGGTAAAAGTTGACTATTGGTTCACTGTGGAGTAGGTACTTTTAACTATTGGCTTCAGTTGGGCATGCATTGTGACTATTGGTTAGTGTGGGGCACGCACCTTAACTATTGGCTACTGTGGGGTAGGCACAATGACATTTGCCTAATGTGGGGAAGGCAACTTGACTATTGGCTTCTGTGTAGGCAGTGTGACTAGTGTCTTCTTTAGGGCCCCGTATTGGCTATGCTGGTGTCTAACATATCACATATTATCACTTTGTGGCTGATTGTAATGATAATTCTGTATATGAGTACACCAAACAGTTTGCTTAACAGTTAAAAAGTAGATAGTTGTTCACAGAAACAAAATTACATTTAGCACTTTTAGGGCAACAACAAGGCTGATGTGGTCCCCAGTGAATGGAGCTTAGGACACCTGGCCAAAACCTTATATAGAAGGTAGAAGAATATACTGTATTTCACTTTATATAGAAAATGTAATTTAAACAGTAAAACATTGTACTTGAGCAGAACTGCACATTTTGAGTTGTTCTAGGTTACCAAACAGTTAACCAAAAAATGCAGAAAAATCCAGTTCCAAATCCACTTTTCCATCCCACAGCAGCGTGTAGTGGAGATATAAAATTCCAAGTAATATTCAAAATAACAAAATGTATCTTTCTGGGTAAGTGTATCTTTCTTTTATTACTATAACAGCTTTTCATGGGAAAATTATTCTCATATTACATTCAATTTTATACTTTTATCAATAGGAATTTTGAAAACGTTGAAGACTGCCGGAACATTTTAGTACGATTTTTTGAATGTTATTTTCATGTGTAAATAATAGAGTATGCAGCAAAGTCACACCATAGCAGCATTGTTAGCATAGCACTGTATTTGCGGATTCATAGATTTGGCATCAATCTAATTAAATTGGGATATTTTCTGATTCGCTTAGTACAATTCTAGTATTGTCACAGATGCTCCTGCGACCCATGTCTCAGGAAGCAGGCGCCACCGCGTGTGGAGGTACCTCAGCGGGGGGACTTACCCGTCCTCCAGCGATGGCTGCTGCAGTTCTGCTCGCATGTCCTCGTCCCCTGTGAGGCTTAAAGGGCCAGCGACCGCTAATTGGGCTGGCCGGCATCTGCCTTGCTATATAGCTCTTCCTCTTCCTTTGACCCCTGCTGCATCTTTCTGCCTTGATTCTTAAGAGAAAGCTTGTTTTGAGACTTGCAATTATCTGTTGTGACCTCTGCTTCCGTTCCTCACCTTGATTCCCTGCTGCCTGTCTTGACCTTATGCTACGTCCCTGACTCCAATCCTGAGCTGCCTGTCCTGACCTCCTGCCTGACTATGACTCTGATTCTGCCTGCCGTTTCTATACATCACCTTGGCCACTACGGCGAGCAAAGTCGAACTTGTGGAGCAACCTGGTGGTATCTCCTGATAGCTCTGGTGAATGCCGGGTGCTCCGAGGTATTGGCTTAAGTCATCGCTCGCGGTGGTCCACCACTATTGACCCTGACAATAAGATCAGGCCATGGATCCAACCAAGGTACCTCTGCCTGAAGGAGCCGGCCTTGCCACCGCCGTGGCTCAGCAGTCCCAGCAGCTTGCCATGCAGGCCCAGCAGCTTAACCAGCTCACTGCCATGATGCAGCAGCTATTAGCCACCCCAGCCACCCAGCAGCATCCAGTCCCTGCGGCACCTTCCTCTACAGTGACTTCTTCAGAACCCAGACTGCATTTGTCTATGCCATCCAAATATGACAGAGACGCCAAGTTGTACAGGGGCTTCATCCCTCAGTGCTCACTGCACATCGAGCTGATGCCTATGCAGTTTGCCATAGAGAGGTCTAAGGTAGCATTTATGGTCAGCCTACTCTCCAGGAAGGCCTTGCTATGGGCAACCCCTTTCTGGGACCCGGTCACAGTCAACATTACCGCATTTTATGTGGAATTCCTGTCCATCTTCGAGGTCAGTTGGCGACTACATGGTTCAATTCCTCATTCTTGCCTCTAAGCTCTCATGGAATAAAGCAGCCTTCGCCGCCACTTTTAAGAAAGGACTGTGCAGTGGTATCAAAGATGCTCTGTCTGCAAGGGAATTGCCGTCCTCAATAAGTGACTTCATCATCCTGGCCACTCGGCTTGACATCCGGTTGTCAGGGTGTCTGCATGAGCAGCGCCTTGAATAATCTCAGGTCAGGACCGGTCAACTGCCCCGCTTGGCTCCAGTCTTCCAGGCCACCACAGCCGCCCTCCTTGCCTGCTGCAGAGGAGGCCATACAAGTGGATAAAACTCTGACACTCCAGGAGTGCTCCAGATGACAAAAGGAGAACCTTTACCTCTACTGTGCCAGCCCAGAGCATTTTATCAGGACCTCACCACTTTGTCCCCAGCGTCCGGGAAACGCACATACATAGAGTTCCTGGGAGAAGCATCCCTATGTGAGAGCAAAGCTTCTCCACATCTGAACATTCCTGCTTAGCTTTGGTACAGGTAGTCAGTTTAAAGTTTTGTCTTCCTAGATTCCATATCTGCAGGAACAAAGAAAGACTCTCGTTTTATGTACTACCCCGGTCTACGTCTTCTGTTCTGCTTGGTCTTCCGTGCTTTCAACATCATGCTCAGGTGCTCAACTGGCAAACTGGAGAAGTTCTTTGTTGGGGACCTAAATGCCAGTCACAGTGTCTGGTGGCACCTCATCCTATATCCACCATGACTTCTCTGGTCTCCTCCAAGCCCCTGGTGGGTCTTCCCACTTCAAACAAAGACTTTGCTGATGTCTTCTCCGAGAAGCAGGCAGACACTCTACCACCACACTAACCCTACGACTGTCCTATCGAACTTTTGCCAGGAACGTCTCCGCCACGGGGTCAGGTGTACCCACTTTTCATGCGTGGAACTGCCTGCTATGTCAGCCTATGTGCAGGAGAATCTGAAGAAGTGGTTCATACCTAAGTCCTCTTCTCCTCGCCGTTTGGGCTCTGTAACACACCAGCCGTATTCCAGGAGTTTGTTAATGACATTTTCAGAGACCTGCTATATACCTGTGCATCCTGGTGTTCTCTGCTAACATTGAGTCTCATCAGGTTCATGTACGACAAGTCCTTAGGCATCTAAGAGCCAATTGCCTATATTCCAAGCTCAAGAAGTGTCAATTCCACCAAAAGAGCCTTCCTTTCCTTGGGTACATCATATCTGGAAGGGACTACAGATTGATTCCACAAAATTGTCTGCATACTTCAGTGGCCTCACCCAGTAGGACTTTGTGCCATTCAGAGATTCCTGGGCTTCGCTAATTACTACCGGAAGTTCATACAGCATTTTTCCTCCCTTGTGTCTCCCATTGTGGAGCTAACCAAGAAAAATGCCAATCCTAAGCTCTGGCCTCCAGTGGCTGAAGAAGCTTTCTCCAAGCTGAAGTCTACCTTTGCTTCCGCTCCTGTACTCACTCGGCCTGATAGAGGTGGACGCCTCCCTGGTAGGAGCTGGAGCTGTTTTCACCCAAATATGGACCAAATATGGCTCTCACTTGTGGCTTCTTCTTGACAGCAGAGAGTAACTATCTGTGATCGGGAGCTTCTGGCCATAAAGCCTTACTTCGAAGAGTGGCGTTATCTTCTGGAAGAAGATCTTCATCCAATCTTCATCTATACTGACCACAAGAATCTCCTGTATCTCCAGACCGTGCAACACATCAATCCACAACAGGCTCATTGGTCCCTCTTCTTCTCTTGCTTCAACTTCCTGATCCATTTTCATCCAGCAAAGAAGAATGTCAAAGCCAATGCACTGCCTCCGATGTAATTGGGGATGAACTAGGTCCTCGACATATTGCTCCACCTGAACTGCTTATCGCCGCTCCTGTGGCCTGACCGGCCGTTGACCTTGCTATGTAGCTCTGCCTCTTCCTTTGACCTCTGCCACATCTTTGTGCCTGATAATAATCTTTAATAATAATCTTTATTTATATAGCACCATTCCATAGCACTTAACAAATCATAAGGGACATATACAAATGTAATAATACATTATAGAGTACAAACAGTCATATGAAACAATAGGAGTGAGGGCCCTGCTCACAAGAACTTACATTCTATGAGGATGAAGGGGTTGACACAAGAGGTAAAAGAGATTGTATAATGGTCCAGCCATTCTTTATAAGGGAACAATATAAAATAATTTAATAAATAAAAATTCTGCTGCTTGAACCAACCATCAGCCGCCATCTTATTTACAAGTATATAAAAGCCTTCTGCTACGTCCCTGACCCTGATCCTGAGCTGCCTGTCCTGACCTCCTGCCTGACTACGACTCTGATTCTGCCTTCCATTTTTCTACCTAGCCTTGGCCACTACCACAAGCAAAGTCACACCTGTGGAGCGACCTGGTGGTATCCTGCAACCAACCTGCTTTGCAACGGGCTCTGGTAAATACTCAGGGAGAGCTAGATTCTTGAAGAATGGGCGCCAGAAATCCAGAATCTTGCGCACCCTGCACTATACACAGACAAATTGCATTTGCCCTGTTCTTAGTAAATGTGCCCCAATATGTTACTATTTTCCCCAGAAATGATGGGGATTTAATAGTAAATTTATGTGTTTTTGTTTCTTGCTTTTAGACTTATTGAAGTAACTTGGGAAAATCCCCTTAACATGTTTTTGAACATGTTGTGGAATAATTTCTAAATATGTTGCAACTGTTTGACAGCTGTAGGCTGTAGTACATCCATTTTATTATTCTGTCAGAGAAGATTTCCATACATATGTTCATACAAATGTTGGCATTAACCCTCTGTAATCTTGTATGTGTGAAGATGGGAAAAATATGTTGCTAAAAATGGAATATTTATTCTTGCACCTGATTCCTAATATGTAAAGGTACATTTAGTGTTGCATGTATTCTTGTCTCTTATTTGAAGTTGAAATCTAACATCGGGAAGAGAAGCCAGAAGATTAGGTAATACTGTTGCTGAGGCAACTGTCGGACATCAAACATTAGCACCTAAAATTCTGCATAAGTCTTCTGCCATAAAATGTAATGTTCCAGCAGCAGAGTAATCTAGCAACTTTGTATATACCATTTAACCACTTAATGCCACATTTTCTTTTAAGATGTTGAATGGACTGTTTTGTTCCTTTGAATGAATGTAATAGTATTTTACGTCAATGACGTGCACAAGAGCTGTGACTTCACCAAATAAAGCAGGATTGGAGCTAGGTATCACAGCAGCTCTGTTAGGGTTGGGTAACACAGAAGACAGGGGATAGTGTGCCCTGAGCTTGCCCCAACCTCTGTCCCTTCCTATAGCCCCCCCCCACGCTAAACCGTGGGGCGACTACTTGAAGACTCGAAATACACTGGATAAGTGTGGGAAGGGAAACACAAACAGACTGACAAACATAAAACACCAAAGAATGGTAAACTAGCCGGAGCCGCAACGAGAGGGTACGTCAAGAACAAAGTCAGCAAGCAAAACGTCAATGTCAAAAACTAGCCGAGGTCACAACAATTCCGATACAGATACAGAGCAAGTCAACCTAATGCAGCGAGCGAGTGATGAAGGGATTTCAAACACTGGCACAGGTGACTAGTGAGGCTGCAATTTATGCAGCCAGAACCCCACCTCCAGAACCTGATAGGAGCTGGACAACTACTGAGAAGTAACCCCTCATGGTACAGAATAACCAAGCACAATAGCAGGCACCATGCAGAGGTACCACAAGTCTCAGCAGTTCAGAACACAACTCCTAGACAGCGCGAGATCTTAGCAGCCGCTGCCCGGGACGAGAGGAGGAGTTTGCGCGGATACGTGCCGGAGGTTGGATAAAGCTGCTAGCCCCACCAGAAGAACCAGAAGTACCATCATTCTCTCCAGCGAACCTGACAAGCTCTGAGTGTAAAAATGGGTACAGGTCTGGCATTGTACTTGACCTACCAGCCCTGGCCAGTGGCAGGGTCTAATTGGATGCCTGTCAGCATTATGCTGATGACCCAAATGTTTTGCAACACAGTAGCATTGCAATGTATTAAGGTCATAGGAGTTCAGAACCCACAGAGGGACTAAATAATAATCTTTTAACAATTGATGGAAAAAGTTTCTAAAAGAGAAATTCAAACAAATCATTATAGTTAATTTATGATGCTAAAAATTAAAAACATAAACATTTATTCCAGATCTTTTAAAACATGTGTGCCCTTCCAAGACAATTGTTTTCCAGGTGTGATATTCCTAGTGAAAGCAGAATTCCAGCTCACCTCCAGCCTTTTTTGTGGGTACGGAACCGGAAAGAAACCCACCTCGTTTGAAAAGGCAAACAACATGAAAAATAATCTGATGGTTGAGCCAGATTCCAAAACGTGTTCAAAGTTTATTCAGTTCAATCTTTACATCCACAATGTAATTCCTATATCTCCACCAACGTGTTTCAAAAGGTATAACCGTCCTTAGTCATGGTCTGTCCAAACTAAGTTGTGTCTGCATCTTTATGCACTAATAGATTGCACCACCTGTGTGGAAATGGGTGTGGATCAACGTGCAGGAAGTCTGCGTACAAGGCTATACAGGCAGTCCCCGGGTTACATACAAGATAGGGTCTGGAGGTTTGTTCTTAAGTTGAATTTGTATGTAAGTCGAAACTGTATATTTTATAATGGAAGTTCTAGACAATTTTTTTTCTTTTGCCCCAGTGACAATTGGAGTTTAAAAATTTTTGGTGTAATTGGACCAAGAATTATCAATAAAGCTTCATTACAGACACCTTACAGCTGATCATTGCAGTCTGGGACTATAGTAACATCCAGAGAGCTTCACCAGAGGTCACAGTAGGCAGAGGGGTCCGTCTGTAACTATGGGTTGTCTGTAAGTCGGGTGTCCTTAAGTAGGGGACCGCCTGTAGTTGGTCAGAAAAATGCAAGATAATGGGGTGATAAATGGTTTCATTATACAAAGATAAATGTTTTTAATACAAGATAAATGTTTTCTATTATACAAAATACACTTTCTTAAAACAACACACTATATATTTTTTAACATAGGCATCACTTAGTTGAATCATGTGATAGAAAAACGTGAGAAATTTAGACACGTGACCACAGATAAGAAATATTCCTTGTCACGGCTGGCTCGGAATAGAAGAAGAAGAAAATCGCACGAAAGGTCGCACGTCAACGGAAGCTTATGGGAACCGGACGCCATGGTGAGTATATATAAATACTAAGCGCCAATGATAGTGTCATTCAATGTACCTTCGTTGCCATGATAATCCCAGAGCATCCTCGGTGAACAACTTAAATATAAAAAAGATAAAGATAAAGATGAAAGTAAAAATTAACACAATTAGCCCATGATGCAATGAAAGGGCATGAATGGGGTTACACTTCATTTACAATAAAAAACAAAATAATGTAATAAATTGTGACTTGATTAGAAGACAAGATATTTGTTTATGAATAATTTAGCTACACATGAAAAAACCACCACATCATTCTGTGAACAAAATATAATGTATGACATTTTTTTCGGAGGGGATTTAACCAACCATATGATTTGAGGAATGAACATGTTAAAAGAATAAATTTGGAAAATACAATTTCCCCCCCCCATTTTACAGATTTGAAGAGCATATATAAAAGGATTGAAATTTGTATGAATTTAATAATGATACATAAATCCTTTTTGAAATTCAAACCTCTGGGGTAACGTGTGTCTAGATTAAAAATCCAGTATGCCTCGCGATTGTGCAGTTTTGCTTTCAAACTCCTTCCTCTTATGGGTTTGTTAACTTTTTCAAAGGCAAATGTGCAGAGAGATTGGGTACATCCTTGGTGAACTTCAGAAAAATGCCAGGACGCTCTAGACATTCCTCTGATTTCTGTTTTGTTGATGCCATTTACATGCTCCAAAAATCTCACTTTAAATTTACGTCCGGTTTGACCAATATACATTAAATCACATTCCATGCATATGATGGCATAAATCACATTGGATGTATTACAATTAATGTAATTTTTGATCTGATTTGTTTTATCATGAGTACTGTTCTGAAATGTACCTGTTTTCTGTGCATAATTGCATGAAATACAGCGATTGGCCCCGCATTTGACAAAGTCTTTATGTGACAGCCAAGTAGATTTAGGTTGAAGTGTGAATAGCGAAGGTGAAAGAAAATTCCCGAGTGTCTTTCCCCTACGTGGAATTATTCTGCACCCAGTAGACAGAATTTCCTCGAGAATAGGATCCGTTTGTAAAAGTGGAAGATGTTTTTGATATGTCTTTTTATTGCGAACTATAAGATGTTACCAATGTTGGTTTGCATGATGTAGAGGACTTTCACTGATTTTTTGATCAGAAGTGAATTACGATCCTAACCATCCACTATTGTTTTAGCACTATTTTCCAAATTTATTCTTTTAATATGTTCATTCCTCAAATCATAGGTTGGTTCCTCCCAACAAAATGTCAGACATTATATTCTGTTCACAGAATGATTTGGTGGTTTTTTCATATGTAGCTAAATTTTTGATAAACAAATATCTTGTCTTCTAATAAATATGCCACAGTCACAATTTATTGTTTTTACATTACATTATTTTGTTTTTTATTGTATATGAAGTGTAACCCCATTCATGCCCTTTCATTGCATTATGGGCTAATTGTGTTAATTTTTACTTTCATCTTTATCTTTATCTTTTTTAGAAATATGTTGTTCACCGAGGATGCTCTGGGATAATCATGGCAACGAAGGTACATTGAATGACACTATCATGGGCGCTTAGTATTTATATATACTCACCATGGCATCCGGTTCCCATAAGCTTCCGTTGACGTGCAACCTCGAGGATTTTCTTCTGCTTCTATTCCGAGCCAGCCGTGACAAGGAATATTTCTTATCCGTGGTCAAGTGTCTAAATTTCTCACGTGATTCTATCACATGATTCAACTAAGTGATGCCTATGTTGCCCTGGTAACTGGAAGCATCGGGGTTTTCTTCTTGTCATATATTTAATACAATCTCTTTAGTTTTTTCTTGTTTTAAAAAATATATAGTGTGTTGTAATAAGAAAGTGTATTTTGTATAATAGACAACATTTATATTATCACACCCATTTCCACACAGGTGCCTCAATTTATTAGTGCATAAAGATGCAGACAAGACTTAGTTTGGACAAACCATGACTAAGGACGGTTATACCTTTTGAAACGTGTTGGTGGAGATATTGGAATTACACTGTGGATGTAAAGATTGAACTGAATAAACTTTGAACACGTTTTGGAATCTGGCTGGACCATTGGATTATTTTTCATGTTATATTCCTAGTGCAGAACATGTTTTTAAATGTTTCCAAAAACGGTACCAAATAAAGTGTCACCCCATCCTACAATAAGCAAGTCCTCAAGTTCCACAGACAGGAAAAATTGCATTTTTCAGTGTTCTAACAAAAAACATTTAACATTGAATTGTATTTACAGTAAAAAAAAATTGTAAATAGTTTTCTCTTTATGACATCCACAAATGTTTCTTTACATAATTACAATTTCACTGTTTAATAAGTAACCTATAGATAACCAATCAATATTGTAGTTGTGTTCTAATATAAATCATCCTCATACAGCTGCATTTCCAGGACAAGCTGATGATTCTGAGAACAGATCTATAAAAATTATAATTTACTGTTGAAAACTGACAGCTGTGCCTTCCATATAGAAGGGCAATTAACGGGAAATAGTGTGAATCTTAACTGAAAATGCAGTAAACTGGCCTAAATGGAATATGCTGTAAAATGACATAATGGACCACTAACATGGTTACTTTAAGTGAATCTATCACCATTAAAATGCAGACAACATGTTATACAGCAAGATAAGCTAAATAGGTTCCAATACAACTTTGTATTTATTATATATATTTAATATATATATTTAATATATATATAGTGCCTTGGTGTCATTAAGATCTCAGATTTGTTATTTCCTGCCTTCTGTGAAGCAGTGTGCATAAATTGTATGCACTACTGACTTGGATGGACCGCCTACTTGACAGCAACGCTTAGAAAAAAACATTTATGTATAAATTGATACAATGTGGGGAAATAAGTATTGGATGTGTCACCAAAGAAAGGGTGAATGGACAAATGAACCAAGACTTAGTGAAGATGAAACAAGGGTAGACATGTCAGCTAGACAATGACCCCAAACACACAGCCAAGTAATCTCTCAATTGGTTTCAGAGAAAGAAAATAAAGCTGCCAGAATGACCCAGCCAATTACCTGACCCAAATCCAATTTAAATTTTATGGAAGGATTAAAGCACAAAGAAGGAGCCCACACAACCTTTAGGATGTGAAGAGTTTTTGTATGTCTCTGACTAGTTTCTCCATACAGGAGGTGTCCTGAAGCTGTCATCACTACAAAGGCTTTTCTACATAGTATTAAAGGGGTATTCCCACGAAGACAAATTTCTTATATGTACATAGCATAAGAAAATAACACATTCTCTAATTCACTGTTATTAACAAAAGTGCAGCATTTCACATATATAAGTACAACCTGTCTCTATTAGTCCTGCTGTACACAATTTCAGTTTCCCCTAGGCACGACCCAGTAACTTCTCACTTAGAGTCGGGTGCCATCTTGGATTTTTGTGTGAGATTGTGCTGTTGAGATTACTGCCTGTATCCACGCACACAATCTGATTTTGGCGCATCGGCTTGCACGGGACACAAATCGGGGGGCGGGCCATCAGACAACCCCACGGATTCCGACTACGTGCAGGATTTAACATTTCAAATTGTGTCGCAAGCCATTTGCATACCAGAAAAATGGCTGTAATTAAGGGACAGTGCCTCAGTGGCTGATCATTTTAGGTTTTACCCTTTTAACCCTTTATCAGCAGGTACAGCTGGTGTGAAGGATAGAATTCTGGTGACAGGTTTTCTTTAATATGTTGTTGCTATTTTTTCATTCTATGTCACGTATAACTGAGCGGAGATCTTTGAGATCACTCACACAGATACTGGGGGCATTTACCTGTTTTGCATTGTCAAATTAAAGTCTGTTCTGCCTCTGTGCCATAAATCTGTCTCTAACCATGTAAATAATGGGGAGATACCTTATACTTTTTTTAGACTGTATTTACTTGCTTGGAAGTGACTAGAAACAACCTGTTTAGTACAAAATCAAGCTTCTATGTAAAATAAAACTAGACTCAATTGGAGAATGAGGCTACAGTAGTTACTGATAATCTATTTAAAGAATTTCTATAAAAATAGTAGCTGCATGTTGACTTGACTGATATTGAATTATTTACAAAGCAAATGAGTGGAGTTTAATGCTCTCTAAAATAACGTATATCTAATGCAGTGGTATCCCCAGGCAGTACTGTTGAATAGCGCGCTGTTTGTATATCACATAATGTTAATCTGATGAGACAAGTTCAATTACGATTAGGTTTTTCCACATTTGAACCCACATTTGGTATTTGCAATGTTATTCTTAGCAATTGTGTCTGCAATTCATACAATATTTTTAGCTGTATCCATAATAAGCTGAGCATTCATTTACTATTAATAGGCAGACATTTTTAAAAGGGACTTTCCCATCTGTGCATACACATTTAATTTAACATACCTTATATATACATATACACACATTTCTTCAATTGGATGTAACTAAAAGAGGTACCTGTGTGAGAATAGTAGAATAAACGTATAAATGTATAAAAGTGAGAATAAATGTAGTCATATGGTACCTTAGAAGCAAGATAGTTGGATACACACACTCTGGCAGCAATGGGCACACACTTTTGATGCCCTGCCCAACCACTGGATTCAGCGTTCATTACCACAAGATGGCTGTGCGACATGCAGTAACTCTTGGGGATTTCAACTGCGCAATCCCACCAGCATCGGTTATCAAGGTGGCTATATGGCTACAATTATGGGAAATTATATTTAAACAGGTACATTTTTAATAATATCCAAAAGTATTTACTGTATATGGGAGATTAATTTAATTAAATGTGAACGTCCTGTTGTTAATAACACTGTAAGGTGACTCTTTATTATCTGTTTTATTATCCTTTTATTGCATTTGAAAACTATCCATTGCCCTATTGCATTAGGAAACGAACTTTCATGTTTTCCTCACAAAAGTCGAGTTTTCAGAACGTCTTATTTTTTCTCACAAAAGACATTCGTTTTACCCCTTTTATCCCTGGCTGTATATAAAAATGCAGATATTCATATTCAAGTGGTACTGCTGTGAACTGTGTTGTAATATATATATATTTATATATATATATATATATATATATATATATATATATATATATATAATTATATTATTAATATAATATAAGATAATTAATAATAATTGATATTATTTGTGTAATGGAAAGTATACAATACATTTTCTGTAACAAAAAGTACCGTATATTCCGGGGTATAAGACGACTTTTAAATCTTCTGTCTTCTCTGGGGTCGTCTTATACGCCGGTAATCCCGACCGCCCGCCGGGTATTCACGGGCTGAGCCCTCTACATAGCCGGTAAGTCTTTGCTGCATATTGCAGCAAAGGCTTACCGGTAACACCCGCTAGCACCGATCACGGGTGTTTTCACAGCGTGGGCTGCCGGCAAAGCTGCCGGCAGCCTCAAAAAGATAGTGGCGCATGGGCGCCGCCATCTTACCTGGGAACGCCGCTCCCTGTGACGTCATCGGGGGCGGCGATCCATCTCCATGGTAGCCTCGGGTCTACCGAAGACCCGAGGCTATTTCGTTTTAACCCCTTCATTACAATGTGCTGATAGCACATTGTAATGAATGAGGAGGAAAATCCCCATATACTGCCATACTGTAGTATGGCAGTATATGGTAGTATCGATCAGACAACCTAGGGTTAAAGTACCCTAGGGAGTCTGAAAAATAGTATAAATAAAAATAATAAAAAGTAAAAAAAAAAAATTATAATAAAAAAACCTAAAATTTAAAATCACCCCCTTTCCCTAGAACTGACATAAATATAAATAAACAGTAAAAATCATAAACACATCAGGTATCGACGCGTCAGAAAATGCCCGATCTATCAAAATATGATAACGGTTTTTCAATAAGTTTAACCCCGTAACGGAAAATAGCGTCCAAAGTCAAAAATGGCACTTTTTTGACATTTTGAAAAATATAAAAAAATCTATAAAAAGTGATTAAAAGGTCGTACAGTCATAAAAATGATATAATTGAAAATATTATCAAATGTCGCAAAAAATGACACCACCCATAGCTCTGTACACCAAAGTATAAAAAAGTTATTAGCGCCAGAAGTTGGCAAAATCAAAAAAATAATTTTTGTACAGGAGGTTTTCATTTTTGTAAATGTATGAAAACATTATAAAACCTATACAAATTTGGTATCCCCTTAATCGTACCGACCCAAAGAATAAAGTAGACATGTCATTTGGGGCGCTCAGTGAAAGACGTAATATCCAAGCCCACAAGAAAATGGCGCAAATGCGTTTTTTCACCATTTTCATTGCATTTGGAATTTTTTTCCCGCTTCTGAGTATTGTACATGGCATGGAATGTTTAATAAAATAAAAATTTAAGGTACAGTATGGTAACATTTACAGTAAAATGGACGATGGTAATGTTGTTGTTGTATGCCTTATGTTTATGAGTGACAGTTTTCCTGCTATATACCTGCATGTTATAAGAATTTAAATTAAAAAAAGGACCATGTTAAATTCAAATCTGTTTTTTTTTAATTTTTACCGGTGTTTTGTATGCATTGGAAAAGGGGTAGTCTTATACGATCTTAAACTCTATATTTTAAACAGGAAAATAGGGGGGTCGTCTTATACACCAGGTCGTCTTATACGCCGGAATATACGGTATATTGGAAAATTCTATAACTTTTCATTACACAAACAATGACATTTATTTGCTGTAACTGGAGAACCCCTTAAAAATGTCTACATAAAATACAACAACTGTGTTCAGGCACATGTATAATATAATATAACATAGTGAAACAAGCAAGCAAATGGACTTATCATGCAATGGTCGTAGGATATATGTACATTTTCACCCTTGCACTGTAAAATACTCCCATCTCGTCTGCTCTAGATGCTGATGCTTATGTTTCTATGGAAACAGTCTAGCTCTTGGTTTTCTGCATTCATGGAATAACATCCCAGCTCTGTCTTATTGATTTGAAAAGTCATTGTACCATAGCTGTGACATCAAACCAAATAGGGGATCTGTCCTCTCCTATCAATACATGATTGGAGATCTTCTTATTCAGACTTGCATGTCAATAACAAACAAGCCTAAGATCATAAGATATTACAACCTGTGAGCAGCAGAACAATTAGAGACAATCAACAGGTTTACATTGTCTATGACGCTAGTCAGCAGCTGGAGACAAAAAACAAGAAGGTTCTATCGGTATCTAAATAAAAGATAAAATGTTTATTCAAAAGCTATTACTTAGATAAAAGATTATAATAGATACAGTTCATCCAGATAACTTTTATATGTTTAAAAATTCATTTTACCTTTTAGCACCAAACATACTTTCTCATTTAAAGATGACCTGTTCCATTCGATCACAGTCATTCTCCATTATTTGAGCAGGGAATTTAAAGAGAACCTATCATGCACATCTACCCCCCTGGACCAAGGGTCCTACCTCACTTTCTGCAGTGAGTTGCTCTACATGTTGAAATTGAGTCAGCGGCTCCTGTGAATAATAAAATGACTCCCCCTACTCTGCATTGTAATCCTGTGAGTCGGCCAGATGTTCCTGAGCTGAGTTAGTCTGTAGCACCCCTTTCCTCCTCTGTCCTCTTGTAAACACGCCCTCTGTACACCTCTGTCCCCTTGTAAACATTCCCTCTGTACACCTCTGTCCCCTTGTAAACACGCCCCGTGTACACCTCTGTCCTCTTGTAAACATGTCCTTTGCACAACTCTGTCCTCTTGTAAACACGCCCTCTGTACACTTCTGTCCTCTTGTAAACATGTCCTCTGTACACCTCTGTCCCCTTGTAAACACGCCCTCTGTACACCTCTGTCCTCTTGTAAACATGTCCTTTGCACAACTCTGTCCTCTTGTAAACACGCCCTCTGTACACTTCTGTCCTCTTGTAAACATGTCCTCTGTACACCTCTGTCCCCTTGTAAACACGCCCTCTGTACACCTCTGTCCTCTTGTAAACATGTCCTTTGTGCACCTATGTCCTCTTGTAAACACGCCCTCTGTACACTTCTGTCCTCTTGTGAACACGCCCTCTGTACACCTCTGTCCTCTTGTAAACATGCCCTCTGTACACCTCTGTCCTCTTGTAAACACGCCCTCTGTACACCTCTGTCCTCTTGTAAACACGCCCTCTGTACACCTCTGTCCTCTTGTAAACATGTCCTTTGTGCACCTATGTCCTCTTGTAAACACGCCCTCTGTACACTTCTGTCCTCTTGTGAACATGCCCTCTGTACACCTCTGTCCTCTTGTAAACACACCCTCTGAACACCTCTGTCCTCTTGTAAACATGCCCTCTGTACACCTCTGTCCTCTTGTAAACACGCCCTCTGAACACCTCTGTCCTCTTGTAAACACGCCCTCTGTACACCTCTGTCCTCTTGTAAACACGCCCTCTGTACACCTCTGTCCCCTTGTAAACACGCCCTCTATACACCTCTGTCCTCTTGTAAATACGCCCTCTATCATTTATACCCTTTTGTGTGCTGCAGATAAGCAGGAGGTATGTGCAGGGTGTGTGTGCAGGGGAGGTGTTCACAGAGGTCAGAGAAGGAAGGGGGTGGGAATGATAGAGGGCATGTTTACTACAGGACAGAGGACGAAGGGGGTGTTACAGCCTGACTCAACTCAGCTCACAGAATTACAATTCAGAGTGTGTGTGTGTGTGTGTGGGGGATTTTATTATTCATAGGAGCCACTGACTCATTTCAATATCATCATGCAACTAATTACAGTAAATGAGGTAGGACCTTCAGGTTAGGGGTCTAGATGTGCCTGACTGGTTCCCTTTAAGCTTGTGTCCTATATTTCCAATAGTCCAGATTCATATACTGCACATTTACATTGTGTGGTTATTGACAGGTTAGATCATCAGCCATCCCTCATATCAGGGAAGTGCCTTATGTTGGTTTGTTCATCTTGTGTTTTCAGCCTCAGCGTTACATTATGAGCTGTGAAGGTTATTGGTATCTACAGTGTAAGGACAGTCATGTGGTTTCTCTGCTACAAGTAGCTAAAAATAAAATGACATCCAACCTGCTTAGCACCCAACATTGTGAACTGAAAACAGCAAATGCATGTGTTTCTTCTTCATGATAAAGTCTGTCTAGAAACTGAAGTGTTTTACGCTCTATGCTTGGAGAACTAGATTATTTATATTCAGTAAATGTTTATTTTTTGCTTATGAACTTGGAGAATTCATGTTATACAATATTTTCTCTTTGAATGTTGCTATTAATTGTTGTAGAGAAGTTACAGAGGAAATTGCAAATACTAGTGATGTATCTAGAACCATTTCTTCCACCTCACTTCTTTACTATCTACTGTTTTCTTAGACAGATTGTAGACACAGCAGTCATTCACCAGTCTAGCAGGTTACAGGCTGAATGCCTGATACACTATTTTTATACTGTAGAGAACACATCATTATGGCGTGAAACATGTTTGTCCCTTCATGTTGTTGCATAATGGTTTTTTAGAGGAGTTGGACCCTCAACAAGGTTTCTATTATTGTAAAAATCTGAACAACTCTTTTACAGTTGACCATCAGAAATATAAAACATCATCATTAATACGACAATGCTGTGTGCATGGGACCTTAATCCAGCTGCCAGGAGAGACACATTCAGAATTAAGGTTATGTTGGTAGCTCATCTATCTAAGTATTCATCTATCTATGTAACAATTATACAGTAATTACAATATTATTTTCTTTATACACGTTGTAAAATGACTTTCACTGTGGAAAAGGTGACTTTGATACATTACAATAGAGAACTTACTCTATAGATCCTGTGATGGATATCTTTGTCGGTTTCTCCTTCAATGTCCTTTCAGAGAAGAAGGACCTTTAATGATTTAGGCATTACATTTCATAGGTGACAGAATGTTTCCTTCATCAGTCATGCTAGGGGAATATGTAAAATACACATTTAACCAGGCAGGCATTGTCAGGGCTCGGATTATCCATGATATCATGAGATTCGAGCAATCTTTAGCTGTCCGTAGGACTGTTTTAAGCAAAATTTCTCAGTTATATTATCATGACACACCAACTATTCAGTCCTAATTCTTTACCAGATCTGTTATACATCACCCAACGGGCGTGTTGTTATGAAAAAACTTTTGCATGCAATGGAACTATAGCGGTACTACAACTGACCACTAGCTTATCACTGTTGAATGGTGCTGGGGGAACGTGTTGTGACAAACTGCCTATGGGTTGGGCTGTTGGGCCAAGTACCTATGGTATTACTATTTTCACAAATTCTATGGGGGCTATTCAAATATATAGCCTCAACTAATTCATATCCTACAGACTAAACATCAAACTGCCGATCATTGCTTGTCTCTTTTTTTGTCATTTTATCCCCCTTTTCTTTTTGTTCATTTATCCCTAATATTATTGTTGCCATAGTTTCTGCTGCTGTAACGCTGTGAATTTCCCCACTCTGGGACGAATAAAGGATTATCTTATCTTATCATTCCGGGTACACGACCTATACAACACCCATTGTTGGGTAGATTTATATAGATTTATATAGATTTATATGTCCAGTTAGTTCACAAAGTAATGTGCAATAGAGGACTCTATGGAATATAGGCTGTTTGGGATACACATTTGGTGAACTTTTCTTTGTGAACTAACTGGACATATAAATATACCTGATATACGTCTCTCTCAGAGTTTTAAAGTTTGTTTGCAGGAATATGCACTTTATTTTCCTATGAGTTTGATCTTGTTGTATATTAATGTACAAGGCACTATTTTGCAACCGGTAATGTGCAGTGGGTTGCTTATTTGTATACATTTCAATCTTGACTATGTGGGCATGTGTACTCTGTAACAACCCGTGGTAGCTATATCAGTTTGGACGACAATACAATAATTTTTCTAGTACACTATCATTACCTGGCGAAACGCGTTGGGTTAGTGGGCGTATGCTTTATTTATTTCTCTATGGTTGGTGATAAATATCACACTGTAGTGTATTCAAAATGGTTTTGCAGTAGACAGTGGGGCTCATTTACTTACCCGGTCCAGCGGCGCATTCTCCGCCGAGGATTCGGGTCTTCCGGCGATTCACTAAGGTCGTGTACCCGATGTCCACCAGGTTTCTTTGCTGCGCCGAGGTCCGTCGTGGTCCGCCGGAGTTCACCATCCTATTTCTGGTGCATGTAAGTGTGTGTCAAGCAACACTTTAAAAAAAAAAAAATAGCATAATTTTTCCAAATCCGTCGGGTTTTACGATGGCCACACCCCCATTTTTCGTCACATGCAAGCCGGTGCCGATGCAACACAATCCAATCGCGTGTGCCCAAATCTCGGGGCAATTTGTCGCAAAGTGGTAAAATTCAGAAAAAACGTCGGAAAAACCTGATTCGGACCCTTAGTAAATGTTCCCCAGTGTGCTGTCTTAGAAGCCTGAGTGAACTCTATTATTTTCAGGACACTGTAAATACACCTTGCTGTATGGGATATAAGTGTCCCTTATTTTATAAAGGGAATTAATAAAGGTTATTTTTTAGCTGTTTCTAAGCTTTTCTGTGAATTTTCTGATATAACTTCCTTGGAGACAATTGCATTATGCCCTGCTGACGGGTTGAATGTTAGGCTCTGTGATTTTTTAAATTAACCTAATAACAAACATTTTGTCTTTGAACTATTTCATACATTTTCTATTATTTAACTAGGAGAGGAGGGCAGTTGAGTTATTATACTGGAAATAAATAGCGATCCTCGTTCTTAATTTTTAATAACTAGGTTAAGCAAACTTATCATCTAAAAGTTGAAAAAACAGAACAGTATGTAACAAAACATTGTTCAAGATGTTTTCATCTGCAGCTATGGGAAGAAAATACATATGGACATAACAGATGCAAATATGACGTAGTGCAAAAGTGATGTAGTCTGAAGTAATCATGTTTAGCAGTTTTGACAAAGCAGAAACAGAATGACACATTGGATAAAAATTATGGATAAATAAATCTAACGACGTAAATGAATGAATCACATGTGACACTAAATCAAAGAGATGAATCAACCAACCGAAACATATTAAAAACATCCCTTTTTGAGACTTTGAGTCAGTCTTGATAAAAATGTCTAGCACGTGTATGGAAGCAAAAGTGTTTTAATGTACACGCAAACTTTTCAATGCATAGCACTATGAAATGAATGCTGCTCTATTAATAGATTTATATATACTGATATTAATAATTACCCAAGTATACACATCTCCGCCCTCTAGTGAGCTCATCTATGGACGCCCTACAGTTTGCTTATCGGCCAGGCATTGGTGTAGATGATGCCATCATCCACCTACTACATCGAACTCTTTCTCACCTGGAGAAACCTGGGAACACTGTGAGAATAATGTTCTTTGATTTCTCCAGTGCTTTCAATACTATACAGCCAGGGCTACTAAGGGACAAACTGGATCTGGCTGGAGTGGACCACCATCTCTCTAGTTGGATCCTAGATTACCTCACAAACCGACCTCAATATGTGAGAGCCCAGGACTGTGTGTCGGATACTGTCATGAGTAGTACAGGTGCACCTCAAGGTACAGTTCTGGCTCCCTTCCTCTTCACATTGTACACAGCAGACTTCAGGTATAATTCAAGTAGCTGCTACCTCCAGAAGTTCTCTGATGACTCTGCTATAGTAGGCCTCATTACAGGTGAGAACGACAAGGAGTACAAAGAACTGATCCGGAAATTTGTGGACTGGTGCCAGCGAAACCACCTTAGGATTAATGCTGGGAAGACCAAGGAGATGGTGATGGACTTTCGTAAGCACAGTCCTCCTTCTCAACCGGTGGTTATCAATGGGACAGACATTGAGGCAGTGAAGTCCTATAAGTACTTGGGTGTCCTCCTCAACAATAAACTGGAGTGGGCAGAGAACATAAATGCAATTCACAGGAGGGGTCAGAGCCGGCTACACCTGCTGAGGAGGCTGAGGGCATTCGGAGTGCGGGGGGCTCTTCTTAAGACCTTCTTCAACTCTGTAGTGGCACCAGCCATCTTCTTTGGCATAGTCTGTTGGGGAAGCAGCATCTCAGCGAGGGAGAGGAGCAGACTGGACAAACTGATTAGGAAAGCCAGTTCTGTCCTGGGGGGTCCTCTTGACACAGTGCAGGTGGTAGCTGAGAGGAGGACACTGTGTAAGTTGAAGTCTATTCTGGAGAATAGCTCCCATTCCTTGCATGAGACTGTGGTGACATTGGGGAGCACATTCAGTGACCGACTGCTTCACCCCAAGTGTGAGAGGGAGCGTTATCGTAAGTCATTCCTCCCCGCTGCCATCAGGCTGTTCAACAAACAAGGCCCAAACAGAAGTAACCTGCGCCCCCCACCTAACCAGTCTATGCAGGTCCCATCCACAGACTAAACATCAAACTGTCTCTTTTTTGTCTTTTTATCCCCCTTTTCTTTTTGTTCATTTATCCCTAATATTATTGTATTCATATTTTGTACTTTGTACTTCACTCTCTGTACCCTCTCTGCTGCTGTAACGCTGTGAATTTCCCCACTGTGGGACTAATAAAGGATTATCTTATCTTATCTTATCTTATACTTACAAACTGGCATTTGCCTCCTGAAACAGGATCCTTTCCTCATTTTTCAACAGCTGTTAATGACTCATTTTTATGAAAATTACTTGTACAAACATGCAAATAAGCGTCAGGGACTCCTGTGTATGTTACAGAAGCCCCTTCTGGCTTCACCAGCTGTTAGTTGCTTTTGCCCATCTCCTCCCTTCCTCTACCAGGGAGCCGTTGACAGCCAACAGTGCCAGAAGGGGCTTCTGTGATGTATGCAAGAAGCCCCTGAGGCTCATTTGCATATTTTTAAATGTCCTTTATCATGAAAAATGAGCCATTAACAGGTGAATGAAGAACCAATCCTCTTTTGGGGGCATTCACCAGCGTGTAAGTATGCTTGGGTTAAAACTGCTAAATCCATATGGTTAACCATGTATAAAACCAGAAAGGAGGATATAAACTAAAATAATCAATGTATTTGCCAATTCTTGGGGATCATAACTTTAGTACTGTGACAATCATTCACTCAATTTTTTGTTGTTGTTGAGACAAAACAACCCATTGTTTGATTCTATCGCATCAAGTTAAACAGAATACTCCTAGAGGCTTATTCCTCTAGGTTTATCATAGTGAAGTATTTGCAAGTAATAATACTCAATAAATATTAACCTCTTAAAGACACAGCCCTTTTTCATTTTTGTGTTTCTGCTTTTTAACACCCCACATGCAAAATTTAAATTTTAAAAATAACATTTTTTACTGTACAGAGCTATATGAGGGCTCGTTTTCTGTGTAACAAATTGTACTTTTTAAGGATGATATTTAATATTCTATTTAATTTACTAGGAAGCTGAAAAAATCCAAATGTGGTTGCTGAAAAAAAATTACTTGCACCATTTTCTTGTGGGCCCTGTTATTACGGTTTTCATTGTGTGCTCCAAATGATACCTTACCTTTCATCTTTTTGTTGATACAATCACAAAGATATCAAATTTATATAGGTTTTATTATGTTTTAGTAAATGTAAAAAATTTACATTTTGTGTACAAAACTAATTCTTTATTTTGACATATTCTGAGACCAATAACTTTCATATTTTAGTGTACGGAGCTCTGTAAGGTGACAATTTTAGCTGAATTAGATATTTTAATTGCTACCATTGCAACCTTTTGATAACTTTTTGTGTTGAAAAATGACAAAGAGTATAGAGTCACACATTTGGAAGCTATTTTCTGATATGGTATTTACCACTGGGAATAACTATTTGTATATCTTGATAGATTGGGCATTTTGGGACATGAAAGTATCTAATATGTTTATGATTTTATTTGATGATTTATTTTTATATTGCCGGTAGTCCTAAGGTAAGGGGGGTGATTTGAGCTTTTAAGTTTTTTTCATTTTTTTAAATTTAATTTTTACTGTGTTTTGAGACCCTCTATGGTACTTAAACCCTGATCAATCATAACATATGCTGCAATAATAATATATTGCAGTATATCAGGATTTTCCTTCTGTGCTATAATAGTGTCCCATCAGTTCACTACTTAGATCTTGCTTAATGACAGGCCTGTCACAAGGGGGTGACAATTCGGTCCAGGATGGGGGTGTAAATGTTCCACCAGCATTTAAATGCCCCTTGTGGCTTAGCCGGAAGTATTTAAATGGTTAACACACATGATTGGTGCCAGCAAAAAATGTGAAATAGAAATGAATATTTTCTTGGATTTTATAGTTGCTGCTGATAGTCTGATTCAAATGTCACTAATGCATGTTGTCACACTAAAAAAGAGCTCCATCAATATTAAATAGAAAATATTCCCAAAAATTAATTTTGTCACTTTTACAATTTGCTGCAGTTGTTTTCAACCAGAGCATGTCTACATCAACTAGAAGCAAAATATGTATACAAGGATTCCTTACTTAATATTCCTATTACAGCTATGATCATGATGATTTTCAGGATTCAGACAGAGGGCTGCATGGACTTTAATTTGGTTGAATTTCAGACATCCTTTACTCGTAATCCATGTTTGGCGAAAAAAATGTCCATTTCACCTCTTACGTGATATCTGGAGAGACACTCTGGGTATTCACCTTCCTAGTGACCTGTGGCTGGAATGTATAAAAAGGAAATCAATTGTGTGCCTTATGGTGGCAGCACACAAGAGATATTCTAAGAGCTAAAAATGGCTCAAGAAAGCTTTTCATGCACATTTTCCAGCTGGCAGAAAAAATGTAACCTAAAATGTTCTTTGATACATAAAAGTGGTTTAAGCAACTGATTAAGCAGTAGTATTTCTGGAGGAGGAAAGGTAATGTAGACCTATGTGAATCACTTCACTGTGAACCATGTTTTATGACTATTAAACTGCTAGAATGGACATAATAGAAAGATATTTGCATAGTATGATAGTCTGAATACCAGACCTATTTATTTTTAACAGCAGGCGGTAGCCAGAGGCTGACCCAGGTCCCCCCAACACACTTCTTTCTATGGCATAGAGAGAGAATAGTAAGCTCCCTGATCTGCCATAGGAGCACACTGGACATCAGCGCCCTGGTGCAGGCACTATAGTCACACACTGCAATGATTGCACAGGCGCTTGACTGACATGACTGCCGTGAAGTCAAGGAGGGTACGTTGTGCATCGTGGCAGCAGTAGAAAAGGTGAGTACAGTTTATTTTGTTGTTTTTCAGTGGGGCTATATAAATGTATTACTGGGGGGGTCTGTATATATGTATTACTTAGGCTGTATATTTGTATTAATGGGGGGCTGTATATATGTATTACTGGGGGAGCTGTATATATGTATTACTGATGGGGCTGTATATATGTATTAATGGAGGCGCTGTAAATATGTATTGCTAGTAGGGCATGTATATATGTATTACTGGGGGGTCTCTATATATGTATTACTAAGGGGGCTGTATATTTATATTAATGGGGGCTGTATATGTGTATTAATGGGGAGCTGTATATATGTGTTAATGGGGGAGCTGTATATATGTGTTAATGGGGGAGCTGTATATATGTATTTTTGGGGATGTATATATGTATTACTGATGGGGCAGTATATATGTATTAATGGGGGCTGTGTGTATGTATTACTGAGGGCTGTATCAAGGAGCCTCCACCACCCTTAATCTGGCTTCATTATTTGCAGTCAATATTTATATATAGAATTGACTCCCTTTAGTAGGTACAGGTGGAGCATATCTATAGAGTCTGCTATGACTCAAAGGCTATTTTTTTAATTGAAATCTAATTCAGTTATCCCTATATGGGAGGAAACTCAAACAACCCACAGCTTAGATTAGTATAATAGAAAATTGGGTTAAATAAAGAGACAGGTCCATCAAGCCCAAACTATCATGCCAAATGTTGATCCAGAAGAAAGAAACAAATAAACAGCAACCTATAAGGCTGGTTCCACATAGAAAATATAAGTTAAAAAAATCCTTCCTGATGGCACTAGATTCCATAACATGGAATGTGTTACCTTTTAAGAAAGGTTTTTGTTCCCCTGTTGAACCTGTCCAATGTCGCAACCAGATCTCTGTACTGTCCATTCCAGTATTTGTACAAAGAACTATGATTGCCCTGTAAATTCAGATATAAATCTTGGATTCCAATGGCAGCATTAGCCATTATTAACACAATAATGGAGGGGGAAATAAAGTTGTAAAGTTCATACTCACATCCAAATTGAAATGAGCATGTTAAGGACATTAGCCATTATGCAATTGTGCCTAGTTCACTTAACTTGCTTTATTGGTGAGAAGACCATGTAAAAGATATCTTTCAATAGTTCAACATCCACTTTCAACCTCACTAGTACTGATTTATTAATGCACAAGCTAAATAAAAAAACAGAACAGTGTCCTGCTCTATCACAGGGGAGGAAGAATAAAAACAACAAAAGTACTACTGGTAGATTAATTGTATGATTGACCAGACATTCAATAATTTTACATTGCACTGTTTTGCTTGCCATTTTGAAATATTGGGGCACATTTACTTATCTGTCCCTGCGCGATCCCTGAGGTGCAATCCCCGACAAGAACGCACAGCTGCTCCCGATCAGGCTAGATATCCTGAATGTGTTGCTTCCCCGATCAGGTCCGCTGGAGTTCACCATCTTCTTCCTGGTGCATGTAAGTGCATTATATGCGACACAATTTTAAAGTTAAATCCTGCGGTTTGTCCGAAGGCCCGCCACCCAATTTGTGTTGCATGAAAGCCGGTGTGATTGTGACACAATCCGATTTCGTGCGACAAAAATCCCTGTTTTCGCACAAAACATAAATCGCTGAGAAACCCGACGGAAATGCGTTCCGCGGACCCTTAGTAAATGTGCCCCATTGATCGATCCTTACAAAAACGTTTCACAAATGTGAACAGAGCTTTAAATTTACAATACCATAAAATACAACGTTATTGAACCCTTTCGGGAAACTGGTTTGTACACATTCGTTTTCGGGAAAAAAACATTGTCATTTTTGCCCTAAATGAAATACTGTGCATCTCCAACTTGTCAGCGATCAGTTGTCCAACAAAGTGATGAAGGATAAGCAATTTTGGCAATTTTGTTGCAATTTTGAGCTTTGCTAAACCCTACAGGAAGTTTCTTGTTCTGTGAAACATTTCAGAGGAAATATTTCAAAAACAACTCAGTTGTGCTTTTTGATTAAATAGTTATTTCCTCAACAAGAACCTTGTGTGACTATTGTGTTTGTTGCTGCTTATGTGTTTAAAAAGTAAAAATACCAAAACAACATGCTTTATTCTTACTCATCCTCCCTGCTGATCTCACCACTTTACTACAAACCTTCACACCAGAAATTGTTTATGTGTCTGCAGCAGTTATGTTTTCAGCAGTACGTGGACAAATTGCTGGTACAGATACTGGTGAAGATGATTAAGGTACAGAACTTGCTAGCTAAGGATATGTTGCTTGTTTATTTCATCAGTTTTCTGAGATTTACAAATCTTTTCTAATACATTTGACAACTTGAGGCCTCATGCACACGAACATGTGCTTTTGCGACCTCAATGCTTTCTATTGGGCACAGTCATGCACCATGCATCACTGTGTCATCACTAGGTTTGAGACAGCGCTACGAGCGCGAAGCAGCCTGTTACCTTCCGGACCATGGCGTCCTCACATGTTTGACTTCTAAACGCTAATAAAGATTTATGGATTGTGGAAAGCGAGTGCAGCCCCTTGTATTGCAATGAATGTGCTGACTGCCCACAAAAGATAGGGGAGTACCTATTTCTGCCTGTGATAGGCGCCTGGGCAGTTAACGATATTAGATGGGCCACAAACAGTGGAACATGTTCACCTGCATGCGGTCCACAAAATGCATACCATTTTGTGCTGGAGGCCTGAAGCTGCACAACCCTAGTGTATTGTTTTTCCAGATTTTATAGCTCATCTTGATTATATTCATAACAAATCAATCTCCATCAATTTCATAGTGTTATTGTGAATTAAAGTGTTGATGCAGTAACTTGGAGTCCTAAGTTTCAACTAAAGATGACAATTTATTTGCGTACAATGTTAAAGATACCTGTATACCACAGTTACCAATTCAGAGAGAAATGCCATAGAGGAACTTTTGAAATTACAATACTTTCATTTCAATTAATAATGTTGTACCATGCCTACAATTACAGTGAATTAAAACAAGACGTGGACAAAATGAGATCTTTTCTGAAACAAAACCACACAATTCTTGTAATGATCTACGGACTCTGATCTGCTCAGTTCATTACACAAGAAAGAAATACATTTCGGCTCCCCGTGTCTTAATTTATCCTTACCATTGTTGAATGAATCTCTGTCCATGTATTAATTTTGATCAAAGAGGCCTTATAGGAAAAGGCTAAAATGACTTGGAAGGCTACTTATGCTTCTGCAATCGAGTTATATCATTACTTAAAATGGAAGAGAAGCCATTATTCCAAAAAATATAAGTAACTTTCTATATTAAAACTTATGACATAGGTATTTCTAATTGCTTTTCATTGTAAAATAGATAAAAATGACCATAAGTAATGAGTTATCGGGCAGGGTAAGTTTCTTTAGAAAGATCACTGAACTATATGCATCTGAGTATGGATCTTTTAAGTGGTACTATTCACAATTCTATAGTTCTTATGTTCTGCTACCCAAGGACTATTTGGTTACGATAGAAATCCATTCCCTCTTCTATGTCAGTGGTGGCGAACCTATGGCACGCGTGCCAGAGAGGGCACATACAGCCCTCTCTGTGGGCACGCGTACCATCTTCCTGTTCCATTTCCCTGTTAATCACTGAAGCTCAGGCAATGCAGGGTAATCTGCCGCTCGCCGAGAGCTTCAGTGATCTCTCATACTGTAGTCTGCATCTGACCTGCTCTGTGCTCACTAGTGCTGCCTTAGACACAGAGCAGGTCAGTGCCCGCCCCTCCACTCCCTCCCCCTCCTCCCCTGCAGCCGGGAACTCCGTGAGAATGAGGACAGAACATCCGGAGCTTACACAACGCCCGGTGAGTACATGGAAGCAGGAGCTGCTCTGTGTGCATTACACAGGCAGCAGGCAGGCAGCTTTGGGACACTAAACAACTACAGGTCCTTATTTTTTAGTGTCCCAAACTGCCCTGTATGACAGCTTCCCATGGCCACATATCTACTGCCCCTGGCTGGATCCCTTGTTGCTGTTCCATGCTGCCAGTGAGGGCAGTGTAGTGCACCCTGGCATGGCACAGGTGCCCAGAGCTCCGGACCAAGGGAGGTAGATATATATGGCCACAAACATGTAACATATGTGGTGATTTGATTGAAAATTCGCCTGCCTGGTTCCCTGTAACTTTGCTATGCAGTGCTCCCACCCTCCACCCCACAACACACACTTTGCCCTACAAACGCAAAGTTCAGACCAAAACTGCATGCCTGCTACAGAATTAGTTTCAGGCAGTAGCAGGTGCACGCCGGTGGTCAGGATGGCACCACTGGCCTTTGTACAGAAACAGTAACCAGCTTTGATGGGTGGCGTCACAGTTTAATGAGAGTGCGAAGAGAGTTGAGTGTATGCTCTTTAATATTTTTGAAGCCCCCAGCCATACATAAAAAATTATTCCTGGACAACCCCTTTAAAATATTCAGTGTATAATATAATTCAGCATACTTGATGTTACATTTTAAACTCATTTTATATTTAATTTATAGGTGATAGAAATAATTCATCACATTTCAGATTCACAATAAGAAAAATCCTTTTTTAATGAAAAGAGAGTTTTAAAGATTCAGTTATCTCTATTTTAAGATAAAATGCCTAGCTTATGTTTTAGATTATAAGTGTCAGTAGGGAAGGTTATTATAGACTCTTGGTCACTTTATTTCACTAGAGGTTATATAGTATAGTAAATGTACCATGTGTACTTCTCTTGTGAGAAAATCATCAGAAATGACAAAAATTTGCAGAGTTCTCCTTTGTTTTTGAGAACAGCTGAGTAACACTTCTCATCTGGGAATATGCAAATTCCTGTACCGCCTTTCAAACATTTTCCTACATTCAGTCTAAGCTGCATCATGAATAAAATATGTTCTGCTGCGTTAGAAATGACAAGTGCATTTGAGTTTTTCAGTTGAGGTGGTTGAGGCAGATAATACTTTTTTCAGCAACACATCAGCTGCCTTTTTCCATAGACAATTTTAGAAAGATCATTTCATAATGAAGACTGTTCTTGTTTTGACAAGGATTTCGCTTTACATAGAGGGAGATTTTTCCGATATTCAATTACTGCATGGGGAGAGCATAACCAAATAACCTTATACTTATGGCAAATATGTATGTACTAGCGGTAGATGACAACGCTGCTTGGGATTGGAAATAACTGTTCTTAGCTATAAAAAAGTAGAATTTTTTAACAAAAATATTTTATATATATATATATATCTCTGTCTCTCTCTCTCTCTCTGACTCTCTCTGTGTCTCTATGACTGTCACTGACCTCTGTCTCTGACTATCTCTGACATTCTCTGTCTCTGACTGTCTCTTTGAGTGACTGTCTCTAACCGTCTCTTTGAGTGACTGTCTCTAAGCGTCACTTTGAGTGACTATCTCTGGCTGTCTTTTTCAGTGACTGTTTCTGACCGTCTCTTTTATTGAAAGTCTTTGAACTTCTCTTTCAGTGAATGTCTCTGACCGTCTCTTTTAAGTGATTGTCTCTTGCTGTCACTCTGTCTATCGGTAGATTTATCAGAAACACTCTTAGAGAAGAATTTCTCAACCTGGCCATGGCAACCAATCAGAGATCAGGTTTCATTTTCACATATATAAAATTACAGCTATTCTCTGATTGGTTTCCATGGGCAACTGGAACAATTTTATCTCAGACATTTCTTGTAAATCTCCCCTATCTCTGTATCCCTATCTATCTTACCTCACACATAAGCATCTTATACTATGGCCTGTGGCAGAACTACAACCAATCACGGCTCAGATTCTATCTGCGCTTTCCAAAATACACTTATTAACCACCATATACAGGTGGTTAATAAGTGTATTTTGGAAAGCGCATGGTGAAATTTTCAGCTCAAAACAGGGTCTATGACATTCCCTGAGTCACAGAGAGTGGCTGTGCAAAATATGGTGATTACAAGTGCGACGCTGCAGATTACTTTAGCGGGCATACATACAGACACACGTGCACTCTATATTAGATTGGTTTACTGTACCATGGGGCTTAGAATGTTCAATGAATGTTCAAGCTTCTTTCAGGATTCAACAATTATTATAATTTATATAATTTGTAAACTTTAAATAGTACCAACACTTTGTAGTCTAGTACCACTTTTGCCATGTACAGACTTTAAAGGGTACCTACCACCCCGATTCTACCTATAAAGGTAGATAGGGTGGTAGGTGGGTGAATGGGATGAGAGGATTTTTTTAGCCCTTTTTTGGGCTAATCCTCATGTCCCTGCTATCTTTTAGAAAACTTTAATGCTGGCATATGTAAATTTTTTTATGCGGCTACTGGGGCGTGGAGTAGCCGGACATGAGGCTACAAGTCGCGGCTACTCCACGCCCCAGTAGCCTCTTTACTCCGCCTACCATTTAATCTTTGGCGCGCAGCTCCTTGTGGCTGCATGCCCTCGTACGAGTCCTCGGCGTTCTGCGCATGTGCAGAATGCATGCCTTCGGCTGCACGGCCGCGGCTCTGGGGCCTGAGCTACTGCGCATGCGCAGAAGGCCGCAAATGCCGGGGGACTCGTACAAGGGCTCACAACTACAAGGAGCTGCGTGCCGAAGATTAAATGGTAGGCGGATTAGAGAGGCTACTGGGGCGTGGAGTGGCCGTGACTTGTAGCCTCATGTCTGGCTACTCCACGCCCCAGTAGCCGCATGAAAAAAATTACATATGCCAGCATTAAAGTTTTCTAAAAGATAGCCGGGACATGAGGATTAGCCCAAAAGAGGGCTATCCTCACGTCCCATTCATCCACCTACCACCCAATCTACCTTTATAGGTAGAATCGGGGTGGTAGGTTCCCTTTAAAGTTTGTACATGGCAAAAGTGGTACTAGACCACAAAGTGTTATTTGTTGCAATTGAGTTAGAGCCGGGATATAGACATGCAGATTTGATGATTTTTCTGAAAACCAGATGAGATCTCAGTGTTCTTCTCTTCTAAATGTCTTTTTTTAATTTATGGGCTTGTGTTAGACTTATAAATATGAAAATGCCATCCATGTTATGCTGTTACTGGACTGGTGTAATGGGAACGATGGACTCTGGGACGACAGGATAGTAAACCGTAAAACTCCAGCCTCTCAAACAACCCTGTCAGTTTGCCTTATCATATCCTAGGTGATACGGGACAACCATGAAGATGTTCCAACCCTGAACCAATGTGTGGATACTTTACAAGACAGGCAAACAAATAACACAAAGGGGAGGTTGACAATCTGGATCAGAACTGATATAGCTAATCATGCACAAAATCACAGATACAAAGAATAGTCAGGTCCAATTGTATCTGAAAAGAATCAGATACAATTCAGCTTCTTCTCAACCTGACAGAACAAACTGCAGAAGAACCAGACAAAGATCTCACAACTGGAGCCATTATCACATGTGAATAAAATATTTCAAAGGGGACCATACAGTGTAATTACAAATAATTACACAGTCCTAAGACCAAGGCCAAGTCTACTCCAGACTAGTCAAAGTATTGTAAAATAATGGTGGGGCAAGCATAAAAAGGAGAATGTTTGTTAAAACCACTGAGACAAAGGTGTATACTACCAGTCATCATATTGAGCAACAGGCTGGGAGACTAAAACTGAGGGGGTCTGCCCAAAAGTGAATGCCATTTAATAGCCCTGCTAAGAAGAAATTATAGCAATTGTGATTTTGCTACCATGAAGGTGAGTAAGCAAAAGAAGTATTTCATTAAAAGCTCCAATATAGCTTTTAATGAAATATATGAACAATATATCAAATATCAAGTATAAAGTTTTGCCAGTTTTTGGTGTAATTCCAGAGCTACACCTACTGAATAGCCAGACTTTTTCTGCCTTATCAGACACGTTCCAAATTGTACTGCTGCTTCTGCCTCCACAGCTGCAACAACCAATACAATCAGCCAGCCAGACTCCTCCTGCCTTGTCCATTTTGTACCTCTTTACTCCTGTAGCTGCCAATACTACCCCCATTAAACAGATGGACATCACTTGCCTGTCCACTATTTTGCATACATTACTGCTGCTACTTCTATCAGTGAAAAGCTGCAACTGGGAAGACCACAAGCTGAGTACACATGAGTGTGCCCATTTCTATACAAAATGAAGTTATTATTTACATTGTGTTTGTTTCAAAGAGCTACAGACTGCTTGTAGAGTATACAACTCTTTTCAGGGCCATTGCAACACTTGTCGTAAATGAAAAGTCCCTGTATCAATCTGTTGTGTTAAAGTTTTATTAATATCCTTGGATGATCACTGCGGAGTGTTTCATGCATAACATCATGTCTGACAAAGAGAACTAGTATTCACTCTTCTTCTGCTTTCCATGGCTAACACAATCATAAAGGGTTAATGCTGACCCGGCCTGGTCTTACATTGAAGATAATCTTGCATCAACCTTCCTAAGCCAAATGTTTTCAATGGAGTACTAAGAAACGGCTATATCCAAAATGTGTATGAAGACAAGAGATGGATGAAAGTTAAAAGGATAGGATAGGAAGCCGAAAATCTTTTAGTACAATGCCAGCACAAACTTAAAATTCAAAGTATAGTGTCTAGAGATGAGCGAACATACTCGTCCGAGCTTGATGCTCGATCGAGCATTAGCGTACTCGTAACTGCTCGTTGCTCGGACGAGTATTTCGCCCGCTCGAGAAAATGGCAGCTCCCGCCGTTTTGCTTTTTGGCGGCCAGAAACAGAGCCAATCACAAGCCAGGATACTCTGCACTCCACCCAGCATGACGTGGTACCCTTACACGTAGATAGCAGTGGTTGGCTGGCCAGATCAGGTGACCCTGGGATAGACTAGCCGCTGCCCGCGCTGCTCGGATCATTCTCTGTCTGGATGCCGCTAGGGAGAGAGCTGCTGCTGCTCAGGGAAAGCGTTAGGGTGTTCTATTAGCTTACTGTTAGGCAGGAGTGATTCTAAAAGAACCCAACAGCCCTTCTTAGGGCTACAATAACGTTATAATTTTTTTTTTTTTTTATTTGCAGCTAGTACCATATTGTGAGGAATTAGCAGGGGGACTTGCTACCGTTGTGTTTAGCTCTTAGTGACACACATATCCACCTCAAACACCAAAGTGGGAAAATTTATTAGGGGTTTGAGTAGAATTAGGCACAGTCTGCCAGTTTCTTTTTATTTTACGTTTATTTTTTTCATAACTCAGCGTCATCTCATCTGGCATAGTAGTGTGCTGTAATACTTGGCTAGAAAATAGCCATAGGAGAATACAAACGTCTTAATTACGCCTACAGTAGCGTTATATATATTTGATTTCTGGTTGATCTGCTGGTGGCTGTACTTGCTGCAGTGCATCTACTATCAAATTGGGAGCAATTTGGAGTCAGACTTGCGACCACTGTGTTTTAGTGACGCACATATCCATCGCAAAGACCGAAGTGGGAAAATTTATTAGGGCCCGGGGTTGTATTTCAATTAGGCACAGTCTGCCAGTTTCTTTTTATTTTACGTTTATTTTTTTCATAACTCAGCGTCATCTCATCTGGCATAGTAGTGTGCTGTAATACTTGGCTAGAAAATAGCCATAGGAGAATACAAACGTCTTAATTACGCCTACAGTAGCGTTATATATATTTGATTTCTGGTTGATCTGCTGGTGGCTGTACTTGCTGCAGTGCATCTACTATCAAATTGGGAGCAATTTGGAGTCAGACTTGCGACCACTGTGTTTTAGTGACGCACATATCCATCGCAAAGACCGAAGTGGGAAAATTTATTAGGGCCCGGGGTTGTATTTCAATTAGGCACAGTCTGCCAGTTTCTTTTTATTTTACGTTTATTTTTTTCATAACTCAGCGTCATCTCATCTGGCATAGTAGTGTGCTGTAATACTTGGCTAGAAAATAGCCATAGGAGAATACAAACGTCTTAATTACGCCTACAGTAGCGTTATATATATTTGATTTCTGGTTGATCTGCTGGTGGCTGTACTTGCTGCAGTGCATCTACTATCAAATTGGGAGCAATTTGGAGTCAGACTTGCGACCACTGTGTTTTAGTGACGCACATATCCATCGCAAAGACCGAAGTGGGAAAATTTATTAGGGCCCGGGGTTGTATTTCAATTAGGCACAGTCTGCCAGTTTCTTTTTATTTTACGTTTATTTTTTTCATAACTCAGCGTCATCTCATCTGGCATAGTAGTGTGCTGTAATACTTGGCTAGAAAATAGCCATAGGAGAATACAAACGTCTTAATTACGCCTACAGTAGCGTTATATATATTTGATTTCTGGTTGATCTGCTGGTGGCTGTACTTGCTGCAGTGCATCTACTATCAAATTGGGAGCAATTTGGAGTCAGACTTGCGACCACTGTGTTTTAGTGACGCACATATCCATCGCAAAGACCGAAGTGGGAAAATTTATTAGGGCCCGGGGTTGTATTTCAACTAGGCACAGTCTGCCATTTCCTTTTTTATTTTACGTTTATTTTTTTCATAACTCAGCGTCATCTCATCTGGCATAGTAGTGTGCTGTAATACTTGGCTAGAAAATAGCCATAGGAGAATACAAACGTCTTAATTACGCCTACAGTAGCGTTATATATATTTGATTTCTGGTTGATCTGCTGGTGGCTGTACTTGCTGCAGTGCATCTACTATCAAATTGGGAGCAATTTGGAGTCAGACTTGCGACCACTGTGTTTTAGTGACGCACATATCCATCGCAAAGACCGAAGTGGGAAAATTTATTAGGGCCCGGGGTTGTATTTCAACTAGGCACAGTCTGCCATTTCCTTTTTTATTTTACGTTTATTTTTTTCATAACTCAGCGTCATCTCATCTGGCATAGTAGTGTGCTGTAATACTTGGCTAGAAAATAGCCATAGGAGAATACAAACGTCTTAATTACGCCTACAGTAGCGTTATATATATTTGATTTCTGGTTGATCTGCTGGTGGCTGTACTTGCTGCAGTGCATCTACTATCAAATTGGGAGCAATTTGGAGTCAGACTTGCGACCACTGTGTTTTAGTGACGCACATATCCATCGCAAAGACCGAAGTGGGAAAATTTATTAGGGCCCGGGGTTGTATTTCAACTAGGCACAGTCTGCCATTTCCTTTTTTATTTTACGTTTATTTTTTTCATAACTCAGCGTCATCTCATCTGGCATAGTAGTGTGCTGTAATACTTGGCTAGAAAATAGCCATAGGAGAATACAAACGTCTTAATTACGCCTACAGTAGCGTTATATGTATTTGATTTCTGGTTGATCTGCTGGTGGCTGTACTTGCTGCAGTGCATCTACTATCAAATTGGGAGCAATTTGGAGTCAGACTTGCGACCACTGTGTTTTAGTGACGCACATATCCATCGCAAAGACCGAAGTGGGAAAATTTATTAGGGCCCGGGGTTGTATTTCAACTAGGCACAGTCTGCCATTTCCTTTTTTATTTTACGTTTATTTTTTTCATAACTCAGCGTCATCTCATCTGGCATAGTAGTGTGCTGTAATACTTGGCTAGAAAATAGCCATAGCAATAGGATAGCATCGTTTGGTTTTAAAAACTAAAAAACACAAAAAAAAAACAAAAACAAAAAAAAAAAGTTAAAAAAAAAATACAAGTTATAACTCTCATTTTCAAAATGTTTAACCCGAGGGCTAGGGGTAGAGGACGAGGGCGGGGACGTGGGCGTCCAACTACTGCAGGGGTCAGAGGCCGTGGTCCTGGGCGGGGTGAGACACCACCTGCTTATGAGGGAGCAGGGGAACGCCGCAGAGCTACACTCCCTAGGTTCATGTCTGAAGTTACTGGGAATCGTGGTAGAGCACTGTTGAGGCCAGAACAGTGCGAACAGGTGATGTCGTGGATTGCCGACAATGCTTCGAGCAATTTGTCCACCAGTCAGTCTTCCACGCAGTCCACCCATGTCACCGAAATCGGCACTCCTCCAGCTCCTGCACCTCAGCCTCCTCCCCCCCAGTCTGCCCCCTCCCAGCAAAATTTGCCATTTGAACCGGCATACTCTGAGGAACTGTTTTCTGGACCCTTCCCACAGTCACAAACCACTTGTCCGGTTGCTGATGAGCAATTTTCCGATGCCCAGGTTTTCCACCAGTCGCAGTCTGTGGGTGATGATGACCTTGTTGACGTAGTGGAATAAGTGTGTAAAGAGGTGTCCGACGATGAGGAGACATGGTTGTCAGACAGTGGGGAAGTTGTTGTCAGGGCAGGAAGTCCGAGGGGGTAGCAGACTGAGGGATCGGAGGATGATGAGGTGACAGACCCAAGCTGGGTTGAGAGGCCGGGTGAACACAGTGCTTCTGAGACGGAGGAGAGTCCTCGACCAGAACAGGTTGGAAGAGGCAGTGGTGGGGCCAGACGGAGAGGCAGGGCCAGAGCTGGTGCATCAGCGCCAAATGTGTCAACTAGTGAAGCTCCCGTGGCGAGGGCTCCTGCGGCGAGGGCTAGATTTTCAGAAGTCTGGAGGTTCTTTAAGGAAACACCGGATGACCGACGGACTGTGGTGTGCCACATTTGCCAAACCAGGATCAGCAGGGGTTCCACCACTACTAGCTTAACTACCACCAGTATGCGCAGGCATATGAATGCTAAACACCCCACTCAGTGGCAACAAGCACGTTCACCTCCGGCCGTGCACACCACTGCTCCTTCCCCTGTGTCAGCTGATAGTCAGCCCCCTGCCCAGGACCCTGCCACAAAAACCCCATCGTCACCTCCACGATCCTCCACAGCATCCACCAGCGTTCAGCTCTCCATACCCCAGACGCTGGAGCGGAAACGCAAATATAGTGCAACCCACCCGCACGCCCAAGCCCTTAATGTGCACATCTCCAGATTGCTAAGCCTGGAGATGCTGCCCTATAGGCTAGTAGAGACCGAGGCCTTTCGCAGCCTCATGGCGGCGGCCGCCCCTCGGTATTCGGTCCCCAGCCGCCACTACTTTTCCCGATGTGCCGTCCCAGCCCTGCACCAGCACGTGTCAGACAACATAATCCGTGCCCTGACCAACGCCGTTTCTGACAAGGTCCACCTGACCACGGACACGTGGACGAGTGCTGCCGGGCAGGGCCACTATATATCTCTGACGGCACATTGGGTTAACTTGGTGGAGGCTGGGACCGACTGTGACCCTGCGGCTGGTCATATACTGCCGACGCCGAGGATTGCGGGGCCTACCTCGGTCCAGGTGTTTGAGGCCTACTATGCCTCCTCCTCCTCCCACCCCTCCTCCACCTCCTCCTCCGAACGACCATCCGTGGGCATGGCGCCATCAGTCGGTAGCTCTAGGCACAGCAGCAGTGCCGTCGCTAAGCGACAGCAGGCGGTGCTCAAACTGCTGAGCCTAGGCGATAAAAGGCACACCGCCCAAGAACTATTACAGGGCATCACGGCGCAGACTGATCTGTGGCTGGCACCGCTGAACCTGAAGCCAGGCATGGTTGTGTGTGACAACGGCCGTAACCTGGTGGCGGCTCTGCAACTCGGCAGACTGACACATGTGCCATGCCTGGCCCATGTGTTAAATCTGATAGTTCAGCGTTTCCTCAAGACATACCCCAATCTGTCTGATTTGCTCACGAAGGTGCGCCGCATCTGTGCGCATTTCAGGAAGTCCAGCACAGATGCTGCCACTCTCAGGGCAGCGCAGCGCCGCCTCCAACTGCCCGCTCACCGACTGTTGTGCGACGTGCCCACGAGGTGGAATTCAACACTGACCATGTTATCCAGAGTTTACCAGCAGCGCCGAGCGATTGTAGACTGCCAGATGTCAACTTCCACCAGAACTGGTAGTCAGGTCAGTCAGCTTCCTCAAGTCTACAATGAGGAGTGGACGTGGATGTCTGATATCTGTCAGGTGCTGAGTAACTTTGAGGAGTCAACACAGATGGTCAGTGGCGATGCCGCCATCATCAGCCTCACCATCCCGCTGCTTGGCCTGTTGAAAAACTCTCTGGTCAGCATGAAGTCAGAAGCTTTGCGCTCCTCACAAGAGACAGGGGAAGAAGATTCCCTTGTTGATAGCCAAAGCACCCTTAGGTCTGTTTCTCAGCGCATATCGGAGGAGGTGGAGGTGGAGGAGGATGAGGAGGAAGAGGAGGAGAATGTTGGCGAGACACAAGAGGGGACCATTGTTGAGTCCTACACTGTTGAGCGTGTATGGGCAGAAGAAGAGGAGTTGGAGGAGTTGGAGGAGGAGGAAATGGACAGTCAGGCCAGTGAGGGGAGTGAATTCTTACGCGTTGGTACTCTGGCGCATATGGCAGATTTCATGCTAGGCTGCCTATCCCGTGACCCTCGCGTTCAAAGAATTTATTCCAGCACCGATTACTGGGTGTTCACTCTCCTGGACCCACGGTACAAGCAAAATCTTTCCACTCTCATCCCTGGAGAGGAAAGGAGTGTGAGAATGCATGAATACCAGCAGGCCCTGGTGCACAAGCTGAAACAGTATTTCCCTTCTGACAGCGCTAGCGGCAGAGTGCGTAGTTCTGCGGGACAAGTAGCGAGGGAGAGTAGGCGAGCAGGCAGCTTGTCCAGCACTGGCAAGGGTACGCTTTACAAGGCTTTTGCCAGCTTTATGTCACCCCAGCAAGACACTGTCACCTGTCCCCAGTCTCGGCAGAGTAGGGCTGATCTTTACAGAAAGATGGTGAGGGAGTACGTAGCTGACCATACCATCGTCCTAAATGATCACACAGCTCCCTACAACTACTGGGTTTCAAAGCTGGACATGTGGCACGAACTGGCGCTCTACGCCTTGGAGGTTCTTGCCTGCCCTGCCGCTAGCGTCTTGTCAGAGCGGGTTTTCAGTGCAGCTGGTGGCATCATCACCGATAAGCGTACACGCCTGTCGACTGACAGCGCTGACAGGCTGACGCTTATCAAGATGAATAAAGCATGGATTTCTCCTAATTTCAAATCTCCAGCAGGTGAAGGAAGCTCAACCTGAATAATTTATCCACTCCTCCTCCTCCTCATTTTCCTCCTTCTCCTCCTCTTTGTACAGTAAAGCAGAGGAAACTGGCTGTTTTTTGACAGGGCCCACTGGCTCTAGGTATAGTACTTTATGCATTTAATTTTTCTGGAGGGCCACCGACACGGTCCTCTGTTTTAAACAATTTTTGGGAGTGCCACATACAGGCACTCAATCTATTCAATTTTTCTGGAGGGCCACCTTTCCGGTCCTCTGTTTTAAACAATTTTTTGGGACTGCCACATACAGGCACTCAATCTATTCCATTTTTCTGGAGGGCCACCTACCTGCTCCTCTGGTTTAAAAACTTTTTTGGACTGCCACATACAGGCACTCAATCTATTCCATTTTTCTGGAGGGCCACCTACCTGCTCCTCTGGTTTGAAAAATTTTTTGGACTGCCACATACAGGCACTCAATCTATTCCATTTTTCTGGAGGGCCACCTACCTGCTCCTCTGGTTTGAAAAATTTTTTGGACTGCCACATACAGGCACTATCCAAATTGAATTGTCTCCATAGCAGCCTCCACACGTTGTCTCCATTGCTACCTCCAAAAGTCGTCCATATAGCTGCCTCCATACATCGTCCCTTTATCAAACGAGGTTTGTCAGGCCGAAATTTGGGTTGTTTTCATGGATTCCACATCAAAGTTGTTAACTTTGTCGCCACCCTGCTGTGTTATCCACAAAATACACTGGCAAACTTTTACCATTTACGGATATTATTTCAGCGCTTCTTGCGCATCTGTTTACATTCCCCTCACCCGCCATATCCTAAACTTATAAGAACGCTACTACACTTGATCTTATACAAAAGGTTCTTAGAAGTGCTGTTTGGGGAGTAGCCTAGAGACAGGGGCTTGGATTGGCGAAAGCTCGCCTAGCAGCGGAGCGCCAGCTCCATGCGCATCATGTGCTTCTTGCGCATCTGTTTACATTCCCCTCACCCGCCATATCCCAAACTTATAAGAACGCTACTACACTTAACTTGGTGCAGGCTGGGACCGAGTCTGACCCTGGGGCTGGTCATATACTGCCGACGCAGAGGATTGCGGGGCCTACCTCGGTCCAGGTCTCAAAGGCCTACTATACCTCCAAATCCTCCCACCCCTCCTCCACCTCCTCCTCCTCCGAATTACCATCCGTGGGCATGGCGCCATCAGTCGGTAGCTCTAGGCACAGCAGCAGTGCCGTTGCTAAGCGACAGCAGGCGGTGCTCAAACTGCTGAGCCTAGGTGATAAAAGGCACACCGCCCAAGAGCTATTGCAGGGCATTCCACATCAAACTTGTTAACTTTGTCGCCACCCTGCTGTGTAAGCCACAAAATATACTGGAAAACTTTTTTCATTTACGGATATTATTTCAGCGCTTCTTGCGCAGATGTTTACATTCCCCTCACCCGCCATATCCCAAACTTATAAGAACGCTACTACACTTGATCTTATCCGAAAGGTTCTTAGAAGTGCTGTTTGGGGAGTAGCCTAGAGACAGGGGCTTGGATTGGCGAAAGCTCGCCTGGCAGCGGAGCGCCAGCTCCATGCCAAGAACCAACTAACATAGTTTTAACTGCAGCACCTTTAATCTACTACTAGTTCACTGCCTCCATACATCGTCCCCTTATCAAACGAGCTGTGTCAGGCAGAATTTTGGATTGTTTTCATGGCTTCCATGTTAACTTTGTCGCCACCCTGCTGTGTAATCCACAAAATATACTGGCAAACTTTTATCATGTACCAATATTATTTGAGCGCTTCTTGCTCACCTCCTTTGGTTCCTCTCTGCTACCCATTGGTTTGAAGCCTGAGTCCATTTAGGGTATGTCGCCATGCCACTCTCTAGCCTTCCGCTGCTGCCGCTGCCTCTGCATGCCGTCCCCTATAGTGTCAGGGTCAATTATTGGATGTTTTAGATGCTATCTAGCTTCATTCTGTCACTCTGTCATGGCCATGCTGTTGCCCATAATTTCGGCATAATGGTGCGATTAAGCAGCCTCAGAGGCATCCATGCATGCTGCCCCTGCTGTTTCCTGTCCATTTCCGTGGTGTTTCCATCCTTTTCTGAGGTTCCCAGGTGTTTGGCCAAGCTTCCCTGTGCAGAGCCTTGGTCCCCTTGAAAAATGCTCGAGTCTCCCATTGACTTCAATGGGGCTCGTTACTCGAAACGAGCACTCGAGCATCGGGAAAAGTTCGTCTCGAATAACGAGTACCCGAGCATTTTAGTTCTTCGCTCATCTCTAATAGTGTCTAATACTATATTGAAAACCAAGGCCTTACCGCAAATCATGTATGATGTAGTACAACACAGAAGATAAGGAAAATATAGTTTTCATTTTCAAATGGTCATAAAATCATTTGCGGGCATTATATCCAAAGAAGCAATTGCCATATATATCCATATATCAGAGCTACCACTATTCGGATCAAAACAACCTCTCCGATACACATTATAGTGCAGCACCGATATAATCAGGTATGAACAGAGTATCGGTTTACCATGATGTAGCAAAGTGGCAGAGGTTCGCTCTTATGCTAGATTATGCATGTGGCCAGGTGGATGATGCCGCTTTGCCGTGTGAACGGGAGGAGAGCCAGTTAAATGTGCTACTCCTTTCCCTTTGGGTCTAGGGCAATTAGTCAGTAGACTGAAAATTTGCCTGGGAAGCCGACCTTTTATCCTGAAAGCGCCGCTTGTCTGTGATCAAAGGCACTCTGACCCCCGGGAGGTGACGTCAAAACCCTGCCTCTAGTAGCAGGCTACGAGAAAATGGCAGGCGCAGGCGCATAAGTGGGATGCTGAGTCACGCCCACAAGGTTGGGTGAATTTAGAGATAGTAAAGGTTATTCTCATTTGGCTTCTTGCAACACCATCGTAGAATCAGACGTTTCAACTGACAACAAAATCTCCAAAGCAGAGACAAAAATTATTACAAAACTCCATAGTGGTTGAGGAAGGGGTAGGGGGTCCTGGGGAAAGACAGAGAGGACACCACACCATGTACATCACAACCTGGAACAAATGCCTTGCCTCCCACATCCGCTCCCTCTTCCTCCTCCCCATCCTCTTCCTCTTTTTTATATCTCAGGATCCAATGTATCCCCTGAGAAATCGGAATCAGAGAGGGCGCTCCAAGATTCCATAGTCATAAACTTTCCACACATAAGTTAACTCCAGCTGAGCTAATGGTCCTGAATAAAGGACTATCCTTCATCCCTTCAAACAAATGTGACCGTTTTGGGTGGCACAAAGATATTCATCTATTTTTACGAAAGCTTCACTGGCGAAAATATTTCCCCATAAAGGATAGAAACGACTGTCAGGTGTTTGGTGTATCAGCAGAGTATGGGGTGATATTTATCATATGCTGGCGGTGCATTTTCGCAGAGTGATACATCAAGACGCTTCCAGCTCTTGATATATCTGGCAGGGCTTTGCATCTCAACTGTACCATCAAGGAGTCTAGAGCACTACAGTCCCTTAAAAAAGATAGAAATTTGGTTATAAAACCAGTATAGCCAGTATAGATATTGAGGCTTTATATTCCTCCATACCGCATCACTTAGGACTGAAAGCTGTAGAATCTTATTTGGAGACTAGAGGCAACCATTGTAAGTTACACAATAACTTTCTCCTCCAAATCCATTTTTTTTTATCTGGAAGGGGAACGTTGAGGGATTTATAGAACTGATTTATGATTTAAACCTGAATACGCTAAGTCTATGCTTTACTCATGAGATCCACCTTTCACAAATTGCCTTTCTGGATGTTCTAATTGAAAAGACATCTAAAGGCTTAAATCAGAAAACAATCTATTGTACCTCTGATATTTGCATATATTTTTTGTACAATCATGTAGATGGCAATTTCTTCTTTGGATATACCCCCCGCAGATGGCTTTATGACCTTTTGGAAATGAAAACGATATTTTTCCTTATCCCCTGTGCTGTACTACATCATACATGATTTGGGGTAAGGCCTTGGTTTTCTATATGGTATTACACACTATACTTTGAATTTTAAGTCTGCACTGGCATTGTACTAAAACTATATAATTTCTTTGGCAGATTAAAAAGTGTCTACCCTTAAATAATTCTTTGGGGCGAAACATGGCATGTTGGGATTTCATGAATAGGTCTTCATCTTTTTTTATTCCCTTTCTGCATATATTATATAATTTTATATTTTATGTGTGTTTCACACCTTGATCCCACACAATAGGGGATAATAGGGAATTACTATCCCAGGGACAGGTTCTGGTCAGGGAGGCAGCTGTTTAGAGCAGCTATAGGGCAACATAGCATCTGATCTTCAGGGCCTAATAGGGTCAATATATGGGATCTAGAATCTAATTTTGGTTCATTTTTTTAATCTCACTCTGTCACTTGTGCCCTCTAATTTTTTCGCTTCTTATCCAATCCTTTTAACTTTCACCCATCTTTTGTCTCCATTCACATTTTGGATATAGCCGTTTCTGACTACTCCATTGAAACTTTTTGGGTTTGGAAGATTGATGCAAGATTATCATCGTGCAATTGTACAGTTGTAAGACCCAGGCCGGGTCGGCATTAAGCTGTGTATATACTTGGTAATTATGATCTTTTAACTAAGGATGTAATAAAAGTTATTTTTATATTTATAAATTGACTAGTCTACTTACCTATTGTACTTAGTACTTTTCTTGACTTTGGTAAGTGAGGTTGGGAGTTTTTTGAGCCCAACAGTGGTGTATTTTTGTTTCCATGGCTAACACGGTACAAATCTACACTACTAGTTATCTCACTAAAGCTGTTTTTGTCACATCTATAGAGGGAAAGGTCATGTATGTAGGCTTGAAATTATACCTCATTATACTTTGCTGCTAACAAAGATATGTCTTTGTTAATTAGCTAACAAATATAGTAGAGTATTGTTTCATTTATGGAATTTCATAAATATTATTGTCACAAATTAATTTTAAGGACTGTTGCACAAAGCTAGATAAAGTGTAATTATCTTTAAAAAATGGCTTAGTTGAAAAAAAGACAAATATGTCATTTTTATAGGACAAAAAAAGATTTGTAGAGAGATATACAATTTTCTATAAAGATATAGATTTTCTCTAAAACTTCTCTGATAAGTTTATATTTTAAAACATGGCAACATTTGTGAGGTGCATTAGCTGAAGGCATTTTTTGTAGTTGTGTACCAATAGCTACTGCTTTCCTATTAAGATTCTACTTAAAAGCTTAAAGGGGTTCTCCAGTGACTATAAGTTAGCCTCTATCCACAGGATAAAGGCTAACTTGATGATCGGTGGGGTCTCAGTGATGAGATCCCCACAGATCATGAGAACGGGAGTCCATTGTACCCCTGTTGTACCACAGATGAACAAATCATCCAGTTGATCATGCTTTGGCACCAAGTACAGCACTTGGCTATCTCCGTCAGAGCAATGAAAATGAATACAGCAGCTGGCACAATAATTTATGCCATAGTGAACCGTTGAATTGTTTATAAAATCATATCAGGAAACCTTCAGCCTCTGGGGCAGTCTTACTGGAAAAAATAGAAATGATCCCTTTATGGTAAACTAACATTATTGGACTTTGTAGATATTATTGTTGAACCTCTGTCAACCTTGGCATTACAAGCTTCCCTAAAAACTAAACAATTTCAAACACATTCGTGGTTCAAATCAATATACATCTTCAAACAGCAAGACAAAACCCTCCTTAAATAACCCAATATTACTAGTAACTTATTTTGTTTTTCTCACTTTTTTTTTTTTTGTTTTTTTTAGAATAATACAAAAATAAACGGTAGGATACAAAAGCTCAATGGAACATAGTAACATTTTTAAGATTTTACAATGTTACAGCATCTGCAAATGTATTTGGTAAAGCTAAACTAGAAAAAGTTGCCCCTGGTAGTATACAGCCAGTCCCCAGTAGTATACAGCCAGTTCCCAGTAGTATACAGCCTGCCCCCAGTAGTATACAGCACTGCCCCCAGTAGTATACAGCACTGCCCCCCAGTAGTATACAGCATTGCCCCCAGTAGTATACAGCACTGCCCCCAGTAGTATACAGCCTGCCCCCAGTAGTATACAGCACTGCCCCCAATAGTATACAGCACTACCCCCAGTAATATACAGCCAGCCCAGCATTAAAAGAAAATAATAAACTTATATACTCACTCTCCGGTGGCCCCGACCTGCAGCGCTGCTCCCCCGATGTCCGCACGGGTCCTATTCTGGCTTCGGCGCCCGTCTTCTTTCTTCTCTAACTTCGTGCTGGGCACCGCCATTGTTCTTTCCCCCGGACGGCGCCTAGTATGACGCGCCACTGCTGACGTCATACTAGGCGCCGCCTGGAGGAAAAACATAGCGGCGCCCAGCACGAAGTTAGAAAAGAAAGAAGACCGGTGCCGAAGCCAGAATAGGACCTGTGCGGACATCGGGGGAGCAGCTCTGCAGGTCAGGGCCACCGGAGGGTGAGTATGTAAGTTTATTATTTTTTAAATATTTTTTATGACTGTATGACTCGTGTATAAGCCGAGGGGACGTTTTTCAGCACATTTTTTGTGCTGAAAAACTCGGCTTATACACGAGTATATACGGTTATCAATCTGCTGGGGATACCCATACTATCTGTAAAGTTCTACCTAATTATGATTCTACCATCTCTCCAGCCCCCCTACCTGTTATGACAAAATGAAGGCTTGGTATATGGTAATTTCTGGTATGTCTGCATGCCTCATACTCTTTATATGCTGATATCTTTCCATGTGAGCATCCTACTTCTATCTTTTCTCTCGTGATGTCCTGCACACATACTTAGCAATCATGAGGACTTCCTGTTGCTGTGAAGCCATTTGCTTGCCTTTAACACTGTAAGGGCAGAGATGAGGATTGAATTGTTGGGGAAAGTATGTGGCCGAAATATAAATTATGCCACATATTTCTTTGATGTTTATAGCAAGTAGGGTTTTTCTAGTTGTGACTAGGTCTTTCTGACCTCGTTAATGGATGTAGAGATAATCTCATCCACATGCCATTAATTTTATTGCCCCTGCATCCCAGTCTGGAGTAGAGGAATTACAGAGGAATTTCAAAGGGGAGGTATTCCTATTTTTACTCTACAGAAAGAATTATATTATATTTCCAATTTTTTAAAAATTTTAGACCTTGTAACCTACAAGGTAAGAAGTATGATAGGATGGTGAGGTTGGGAAAATGTATTAATATTCATAGCCACTAAAGAAGGGTCCATAATAATAGTGAAACCACAAAGGCTTATCTTTTTTCTTTCATTATATCTTTACATTCCCACCAAATACTTAATTTTAATGCCCTGAATATTTGAGAATGCCTCCTGATTCCTTATAATGTTGTAATGTAATGTTGTTATGAGTTGGGTCATTAGTAATTCAACTCTGGAATTCTTGTCCCAGGGGTCTAATGAGAATCAATTTTGGGTAATTCAGGTAATGATGCTCTTTTTCCTATCCCAAAATTCATGTAATTCCATGGTACAACACTACCACCCAATGGTGAGTACAGGCAGTCCCAGGGTTACATACAAGATAGGGTCTGTAGGTTTGTTCTTAAGTTGAATTTGTATGTAAGTCAGAACTGTATATTTTATCATTGTAATCCCAGCCACAACTTTTTTGGTCTCTGTGACACTTGGATTTTAAAAATGTTGGGTTGTCATAAGTATCAGGATTAACACTAAAGCTTCATTACAGATGCCTTTGATAACTGTTACACCTTATGATTGTAGCCTAGGACTAAATTACCAATATCCAGGGGTCCGTTTGTAACTAGGGGCCATATGTAAGTCGAGTGTTCTTAAGTAGGGGACCGCCTGTATATGTTATTACATAATGGATTAATTATTATCTGTATGTATGCCTATTGGTTACTCAAGGGTTAATAGTACTTTTATTTACTGAACATTGTGTTGATAGAATTTAACCTTCCTGAGGCTTAGCAGGCGGATCATTTGCTGACACACCAAATTCTCTAGACCAGTGGTTCTCACCCTCCCTAATGCCATGACCCGGGATCCTAGTCTACTGTTGAACTTGCATAGGGTCTGCCCCTTTTGGCAATGTTGCAATATCTGTCAAGCTACCCTGTTCATAGAAGGATCTCTGCCCCATGAAAATATATTGCATTTTGCTGTCAAATATTCATTGTGCTTTCTGTGTGTACTACACAAAACACCGTATGCCACTAGCAAACTGTATCTAATCGTCCTGTGCCTGATCCAGTTGCCCGAGGAACAAAGGATATAATAACTCCTAATTCTGCTTGTGTTTGCATCGTGATTCTTACCATCAAATGACTGTCACTCTCCTGCCCATAACACATAGAATGTTAACAAGTGTCCACAGGTAGACTAACACTAACACAGAAAGACTAAAACACAGGTAATCTGATTAAGGTACAAGACAGCTTTAAAAGGCTGGCCTAATCACATGTAAAAATTATGGGCGCAATTGCATTAATACTTACCTACTAATGAATACTTAGAGGGGTGGTCCACTTTTAGCAAATAATTTATACTGTTTGTGTAATGAAAAGCTATACAATTTTCCAGTATACTTTCAATTCCTCATGGTTTTCTAGATTTCTGCTTGCTGTCCTTCTATAGAAAGCTTCTATGGTTACTTCCAGTTGATAGAAATCTGTCCATGGTCATGTGATGTCACACAGGTGCACGAGCCGTTACTATCACAGAAAGTAATCAGAGCTGTGTGACACTAATGACTCTTGCACATGTGTGACATCACATGACCATGGACATATTTCTATCCACTGGAAATAAACATAAAAGGTCATAGAAGGTCTATAGAAGGTCAGAAAACAGAGATCTTGGAAATGCTGAGGAATTAATAAAGGAAGTGAATAGAAAAATTGTATATCTTTTCCTTATACAATCCATATCAATTATTTGCTGAGAATGAAGAACCCCTTTAACTAAAAATTTATCTAAAAAGATGCAATAAATTCTGCAGAGTTTCCAATTGGTACTGACAATTTCTACTAAAGAAATGACAATTAATGACAATTTAATATAAATACAAGCTTGCTTAAAGATGGTGGTAATACTAATTGATATCCAGAAAATATCATATATCCATTTAGCCAAGAGACTCTATAACAGCCACAGTCACAGTGGCATCTAATAATGATTTTTGTCCTTTACATGGTTTCTCAAGTCTTTGATATTCGCAATTTGTAAAATAGAACCAAGATAGAAAATGTTATCCCCTAACTTGTGGATAATGACTTTACGTTACATTTGTCTTTTTCATATCTTGTCTTCAGATTTTCAAGGTTGGATGAAGCTGCTATAGTAAATGATGTTTTCACTTTTACAGGCCAATGTGCCATGAAACCAAACTTATGGACTTTTCCTCAACTTGACAAACAGCTCAATTAACTACATAGGATGCCCTTCTGGCATATAGCATCATTCTCCATACGTAACAGAAAATAACACCTTTTACTTTGAGAGGGGCATATATATTAACCTATTAAACATAAATTCAGCTCATCCAGACATTAATAGAATAGCAAAAATAGAAACGATACCTTCTCCTCATTACTTCTGCATGGAACTGTGGAGTTACAATGAATGTTGGGTTACACGGAGTTCACATATAAGTTGTATTTCTAACTATCAGACATTTGGGAAAACACTTGTTCCTTAATATAAATGGAAGACTTTTCCTTCATCTGGCTTTCATTGACTTAAAAAAAATAAAAAATATTTAAACAAATTAAAATCATCTATAAACATGTCAAATGTTGGGAGAACTTTTGTCATGAATTCTACACTTCATTTTGTTCATATGACATTGTATACTGGACATCTCCAAAGTGCACTGTACATAAATCTTTGAAGTAGGTAGCACTATAGAGGGTGCAACAACCCAAATAATATGTTAAGAATATTCTTTTTTTTTTTTAACTGTAAATTTTTAATTAATTTGTCAAACATAACACAGTACAGCGGGTAATGCATGCAATGCTGGTCTATTCATACATCAAATCACGGTTAAGATTTATATAACGATAAACAGTACTTACGTCATCATTCAAGTTACAATATCCAGATCCAGATGTCGTCACAATGCAATGTGCTATACTTTCGCGGCTGTTTGCATTCAAACTACGTATAGCTGCCCTAATTATGCTATGTATCTCCAGTAATTTTCAAATGGACTATTGCTACAAAACCCACTTCAAAAATTAAGTAACTAATAGAACATAGAACAGGTTACACACATTAGGAAAGGTAAGACCTGGGGAGGGATAGCTGGATTTGCAGAGCAAACAACTCTACCGTGGTGTACTAGCCAAGCCCGGGGGGAAGGACCCACCGCACCTACATGCCCTTAACCCCTTCCCGACATGTGACATAATAGTACGTCACATGTCGGTTCCCGGTACGGGCGAGCCCTCTCCATAGCCGGTAAGTCTTTGCTGCATATTGCAGTCTTTGGCGGCTTCAAAAAGACTGCGGCGCGAAGCTACCATGGCGATCCATCGCCATGGTAGCTTCGGGTCTCACGAAGACCCGAAGCTACTTCGGGTTAACCCATTCATTACAATGTGCTATCAGTAGTAGTAAAATCCAGTATATGATAGGATCGTACAGACACCCTAGGGTAAAGTCAAAAATCACCCTCCTTTCCCTAGAACTGATATAAATATAAATAAACAGTAAAAGTCATAAACACATTAGGTATCGCCGCGTCTGAAAATGCCCGATCTATCAAAATATGATAACGTTTTTTCACTACGTTTCATTTCGAAAATGGCACTTTTTTGCCATTTAAAAAATTTTTAAAATTCTATAAAAAGTGATCAAAAGGTCGTACAGTCCTAAAAACGATAACATTGTAAATGTCATCAAAATCCGCAAAAAAACGGCACCACCCACAGCTCCATACAAAAAAAAAGTTATTAGCGCCAGAAGATGGCAAAATCCCCCCCCCCCCAAATTTTCTACAGGAGGTTTTTAAATGTATGAAAACATTATAAAACCTATACAAATTTGGTATCCCCGTAATCGTACCGGGTACAAATGTCATTTGGGGTGCACAGTGAAATCTGTAAAATCCAAGCCCACAAGAATACGGCACAAATGCGTTTTTTACCAATTTCACTGCATTTGGAATTTTTTTCCCGCTTCCAAGTACACGGCATAGAATATTTAATACCACCATTTTGAAGTGTAATTTGTTATGCAGAAAATAAGCCATCACACAGCTCTGTACATGGAAAAATAAAAAAGTTACAGATTTTTGAATGTGGGGAGTGAAAAATGAAAACGCAAAAACGAAAAAGGGCTGTGGCGTGAATGGAGTTAAGTGCGCAGAAGGAGTTCCAAGGTTCCCATACCTTCTGGTAGTCATTAATTGTAATATTAAGGGAAGCCGTTTTTCTAGTGAACACATCTCTTTCAACCGGGTGTTAAGAATATTCTTACAGTATACCAAATTACTGTAACTGTCTTCTGCCATATTAATACCCTAGTAAGTCTAATTGAAAAGATAATTGATCAAGGATTTGTCTGGATTTGTGCTGTGCTGACAACATGAATGGAGAAAAGCATCCATTACCCCCTTTAATGATTTGATGAGAGTAGGGTGCTACAAATTCCCTAACCTGGGTGCCAGTCCACCAGTAATTGTAAGATGTAGTAACTAGTAATTAGTAAACTTTTTTTTTCTCATTGCATAAATCACATTTTAATATTTAACATTTTAAAATATTTCCAGTAGCCTAGCATCTAAGAAATGTAATACCCACAGCTATCTCTGAACTTAAGAAAGCAAGGAGACATCAAGGACACCTTTATTTTTACAGTATTTATTCATGTTGGTTATGCAAAATTATTCACAGCTGTAGGTCACAGACATTTCCAGATGATATGGTGATTATTAGATAATATTGTGGCTATTTTAAAGTTGCCGAACTATTTTAGTTGCCCTAATGAAATAATTTGACTATACATTTGGTGAGTATTATGTGGATCTGGATGATGTTGAGATGAAATACTCAATTCATTGCATCTGATTAGACCATACAGATATGTGAACCAAATTAGATGATTGCACCAAAGCATTATAAGACCTCAGCTAAACTTTCCATGAAGCCTACAGAATTATGAATGCAGCTCTGGGCTATTGGACTTGATATGTGACTCATAATCAGTGAAAGATTAGTGCTACGATGGGGTCTACCTTACCTTTTTATCTTGGTAAGGGACGTCCAGATATAAATGTCCTGATGTTGTTTTTGACATAACACTGTTTTATGATATTCAAGGTAAAATGTATATCTTTTTCTGTCTATGGCTATCCAGTTTTAGAGAATTTTTCCTTTCAAGGGTTTTGAAAAAATGTGTCAATATTATTTTAAATTGGTTTTCTGAAATAATTTACCTTATAAACCATAATGCAAAATGCATAACGCAAAATGTATAATGCAAAATGGGTTCTATAAAGTTACAGAGCCTGAACAATCAGAGCTGAAGTCGTGCTCTCTCTGCCTCAGATTACACCCTCCACTATGATTGACATTCTTGCAATACTAGCCAACTCTCTTTAAGTGTTGTGTATACGTTGAGATATACCATTGAGGCAATCGTCGGTGACATAATGCATCTTATTTGCATATCAATTCAAAGATGATATTCTGGTGGATGCCAGAGTCCTAAAAGAATCAGGAGGGTCTTCATGCTAATAAAAGCTTATTTATACACAATATAAAAACTGAAAACAATTATTTTGCGTTCACATTAACTTACCAATTACTTACTTCTACTCTTATGACCCAGCGAGCACACTCTCACCTCTTTCTGGAACTGCATGCTGGGGCCACCACGAGTGTATAACGTAGATAAATGTGAGCTACAAAATTAACCCTGATGAAGCCTACATTATTTCATAGGTGATACATGTCGGGTTCTTTAATTTTCCATCCCATGGACGCATGCTGACAAAACCATGGTAAAGAGTTACACACTTAGAAAATAATGTAACAAAGATAATAATATGCTATTTGGCTGTATTTTACTGCTACTATTCACTTTGATCGTATCAATGTACTTATATTTATGCCTGTAACAGCCTCACTATTGCACAGTACACTTAAAAATGTTTGGTCTAGAACAGTTTGCCACCAGTCTGCTTTCCATTATATGATTAGACTTTTAGATTCTTTTTTTAAAGGGTTTTTAAATGCTTTTATATTGTGTATTATTTGACTAATAATTAGAGATGAGCGAACACTAAAATGCTCGGGTACTCGTTATTCGAGACGAACTTTTCCCGATGCTCGAGTGCTCGTCTCGAATAACGAACCCCATTGAAGTCAATGGGAGACTCGAGCATTTTTCAAGGGGACCAAGGCTCTGCACAGGGAAGCTTGGCCAAACACCTGGGAACCTCAGAAAAGGATGGAAACACCACGGAAATGGACAGGAAACAGCAGGGGCAGCATGCATGGATGCCTCTGAGGCTGCTTAATCGCACCATTATGCCGAAATTATGGGCAACAGCATGGCCATGACAGAGTGACAGAATGAAGCTAGATAGCATGTAAAACATCCAATAATTGACCCTGACACTATAGGGGACGGCATGCAGAGGCAGAGGCAGCGGCAGCAGGCTAGAGAGTGGCATGGCGACATACCCTAATTGGACTCAGGCTTCAAACCAATGGGTGTCAGAGAGGAACCAAAGGAGGTGAGCAAGAAGCGCTCAAATAATATCGGTACATGATAAAAGTTTGCCAGTATATTTTGTGGATTACACAGCAGGGTGGCGACAAAGTTAACATGGAAGCCATGAAAACAACCCAAAATTCTGCCTGACACAGCTCGTTTGATAAGGGGACCATGTATGCTTACAGTTCATGCCAGTCGCTGCACTGGCTGCCAGTCTCCTTTCGAATACAGTTTAAAATAATAATAACCCTCATCCATAAAGCTCTGTATAATGCTGCACCCCCCTACCTCTCCTCTCTTATCTCAGTCTATCGCCCAACCCGTGCTCTTAGATCCGCCAGTGATCTTAGATTAACCTCTACCCTAGTGCGGACCTCCCACTCGCGTCTCCAAGACTTCTCTAGAGCTGCACCAATTCTATGGAATGCTCTGCCCTGGACTATCAGACTAATACCTAACCTCCAAAGTTTCAAACGTGCTCTTAAAACCCATTTCTTTAGGCAAGCCTATAACACTCATTAACTGCATGAAGTTTTAACTCTTCTACTAACCCGTCCTGTGTCGTCCTCCCATCTGTTATCCAGCAACCAACAGGCACCAGACTTCTCTGCAGTCCCATTCACCCTGGACCTGGTATATAAGATGACGGCTGAGTGGTTCAAGCGACAGCAATTCCATTTATTATATTTTTTTCTATTCCCTAAGAAGAATGGCTTGACCATTAAATATTCTTTTACCTCGTGTTACCCCATCATCTTCATAAACCGTAAGCTCTGGCGAGCAGGGACCTCACTCCTGTTGTTCCATACAAATGTTGTGCTCTGTTACATTACATTTGTATTTGTTTCCTATGATTTGTAAAGCGCTACAGAATATGATGACGCTATATAAATAAAGATTATTATTATTATTATTATGGAGGCAGTGAACTAGTAGTAGATTAAAGGTGCTGCAACTATGTTAGTTGGATCTTGGGATGGAGCTGGCGCTCTGCAGCCAGGCGAGCTTTTGCCAATCCAAGCCCCTGTCTCTAGGCTACTCCCCAAACAGCACTTCTAAGAACCTTTTGTATAAGATCAAGTGTAGTAGCGTTCTTATAAGTTTAGGATATGGCGGGTGAGGGGAATGTAAACAGATGCGCAAGAAGCGCTGAAATAATATCCCTAAATGGTAAAAGTTTGCAAGTATATTTTGTGGATTACACAGCAGGGTGGCGACAAAGTTAACAACTTTGATGTGGAATGCCCTGTAATAGCTCTTGGGCGGTGTGCCTTTTATCGCCTAGGCTCAGCAGTTTCAGCACCGCCTGCTGTCGCTTAGCGACGGCACTGCTGCTGTGCCTAGAGCTACCGACTGATGGCGCCATGCCCACGGATGGTAATTCGGAGGAGGAGGAGGTGGAGGAGGGGTGGGAGGAGGTATAGTAGGCCTTTGAGACCTGGACCGAGGTAGGCCCCGCAATTCTCTGCGTCGGCAGTATATGACCAGCCCCAGGGTCAGACTCGGTCCCAGCCTGCACCAAGTTAAGTGTAGTAGCGTTCTTATAAGTTTGGGATATGGCGGGTGAGGGGAATGTAAACAGATGCGCAAGAAGCGCATGATGCGCATGGAGCTGGCGCTCCGCTGCCAGGCGAGCTTTCGCCAATTCAAGCCCCTGTCTCTAGGCTACTCCCCAAACAGCACTTCTAAGAACCTTTTGTATAAGATCAAGTGTAGTAGCGTTCTTATAAGTTTAGGATATGCCGGGTGAGGGGAATGTAAACAGATGCGCAAGAAGCGCATGATGCGCATGGAGCTGGCGCTCCGCTGCCAGGCGAGCTTTCGCCAATTCAAGCCCCTGTCTCTAGGCTACTCCCCAAACAGCACTTCTAAGAACCTTTTGTATAAGATCAAGTGTAGTAGCGTTCTTATAAGTTTAGGATATGCCGGGTGAGGGGAATGTAAACAGATGCGCAAGAAGCGCATGATGCGCATGGAGCTGGCGCTCGGCTGCCAGGCGAGCTTTCGCCAATTCAAGCCCCTGTCTCTAGGCTACTCCCCAAACAGCACTTCTAAGAACCTTTTGTATAAGATCAAGTGTAGTAGCGTTCTTATAAGTTTAGGATATGCCGGGTGAGGGGAATGTAAACAGATGCGCAAGAAGCGCTGAAATAATATCCCTAAATGGTAAAAGTTTGCCAGTATATTTTGTGGATAACACAGCAGGGTGGCGACAAAGTTAACAACTTTGATGTGGAATCCATGAAAACAACCCAAATTTCTGCCTGACACACCTCGTTTGATAAAGGGACGATGTATGGAGGCAGCTATATGGACGACTTTTGGAGGTAGCAATGGAGACAACGTGTGGAGGCTGCTATGGAGACAATTTAATTTGGATAGTGCCTGTATGTGGCAGTCCCAAACATTTTTCAAACCAGAGGAGCAGGTAGGTGGCCCTCCAGTAAAATGGAATAGATTGAGTGCCTGTATGTGGCAGTCCCAAAAATGTTTCAAACCAGAGGAGCAGGTAGGTGGCCCTGCAGTAAAATGGAATAGATTGAGTGCCTGTATGTGGCAGTCCCAAAAATTTTTCAAACCAGAGGAGCAGGTAGGTGGCCCTCCAGTAAAATGGAATAGATTGAGTGCCTGTATGTGGCAGTCCCAAAAATGTTTCAAACCAGAGGAGCAGGTAGGTGGCCCTGCAGTAAAATGGAATAGATTGAGTGCCTGTATGTGGCACTCACAAAAATTGTTTCAAACAGAGGACCGGGTAGGTGGCCCTCCAGAAAAATTAAATGCATGAAGTACTATAGCAAGAGCCAGTGGGCCCTGTCAAAAAATAGCAATTTTCCTCTGCTTTACTGTACAAAGAGGAGGAGAAGGAGGAAAATGAGGAGGAGGAGGAGTGGATCAATTATTCAGGTTGAGCTTCCTTCACCTGGTGGAGATTGGAAATTCTGAGAAATCCAGCCTTTATTCATTTTAATAAGCGTCAGCCTGTCAGCGCTGTCAGTCGACAGGCGTGTACGCTTATCGGTGATGATGCCACCAGCTGCACTGAAAACCCGCTCGGACAAGACGCTAGCGGCAGGGCAGGCAAGAACCTCCAAGGCGTACAGCGCCAGTTCGTGCCACATGTCCAGCTTTGAAACCCAGTAGTTGTAGGGAGCTGTGTGATCATTTAGGACGATGGTATGGTCAGCTACGTACTCCCTCACCATCTTTCTGTAAAGATCAGCCCTACTCTGCCGAGACTGGGGACAGGTGACAGTGTCTTGCTGGGGTGACATAAAGCTGGCAAAAGCCTTGTAAAGCGTACCCTTGCCAGTGCTGGACAAGCTGCCTGCTCGCCTACTCTCCCTCGCTACTTGTCCCGCAGAACTACGCACTCTGCCGCTAGCGCTGTCAGAAGGGAAATACTGTTTCAGCTTGTGCACCAGGGCCTGCTGGTATTCATGCATTCTCACACTCCTTTCCTCTGCAGGGATGAGAGTGGAAAGATTTTGCTTGTACCGTGGGTCCAGGAGAGTGAACACCCAGTAATCGGTGCTGGAATAAATTCTTTGAACGCGAGGGTCACGGGATAGGCAGCCTAGCATGAAATCTGCCATATGCGCCAGAGTACCAACGCGTAAGAATTCACTCCCCTCACTGGCCTGACTGTCCATTTCCTCCTCCTCCAACTCCTCCAACTCCTCTTCTTCTGCCCATACACGCTGAACAGTAAAGGACTCAACAATGGTCCCCTCTTGTGTCTCACCAACATTCTCCTCCTCTTCCTCCTCATCCTCCTCCACCTCCACCTCCTCCGATATGCGCTGAGAAACAGACCTGAGGGTGCTTTGGCTATCAACAAGGGAATATTCTTCCCCTGTCTCTTGTGACGAGCGCAAAGCTTCCGACTTCATGCTGACCAGAGAGTTTTTCAACAGGCCAAGCAGCGGGATGGTGAGGCTGATGATGGCGGCATCGCCACTGACCATCTGTGTTGACTCCTCAAAGTTACTCAGCACCTGACAGATATCAGACATCCACGTCCACTCCTCATTGTAGACTTGAGGAAGCTGACTGACCTGACTACCAGTTCTGGTGGAAGTTGACATCTGGCAGTCTACAATCGCTCTGCGCTGCTGGTAAACTCTGGATAACATGGTCAGTGTTAAATTCCACCTCGTGGGCACGTCGCACAACAGTCGGTGAGCGGGCAGTTGGAGGCGGCGCTGCGCTGCCCTGAGAGTGGCAGCATCTGGGCTGGACTTCCTGAAATGCGCACAGATGCGGCGCACCTTCGTGAGCAAATCAGACAGATTGGGGTATGTCTTGAGGAAACGCTGAACTATCAGATTTAACACATGGGCCAGGCATGGCACATGTGTCAGTCTGCCGAGTTGCAGAGCCGCCACCAGGTTACGGCCGTTGTCACACACAACCATTCCCGGCTTGAGGTTCAGCGGTGCCAGCCACAGATCAGTCTGCGCCGTGATGCCCTGTAATAGCTCTTGGGCGGTGTGCCTTTTGTCGCCTAGGCTCAGCAGTTTGAGCACCGCCTGCTGTCGCTTAGCGACGGCACTGCTGCTGTGCCTAGAGCTACCGACTGATGGCGCCGTGCCCACGGATGGTAGTTCGGAGGAGGAGGTGGAGGAGGGGTGGGAGGAGGAGGAGGCATAGTAGGCCTGAAACACCTGGACCGAGGTAGGCCCCGCAATCCTCGGCGTCGGCAGTATATGAGCAGCCCCAGTGTCAGACTCGGTCCAAGCCTCCACCAAGTTAACCCAATGTGCCGTCAGCGATATATAGTGGCCCTGCCCGGCAGCACTCGTCCACGTGTCCGTGGTCAGGTGGACCTTGTCAGAAACGGCGTTGGTCAGGGCACGGATGATGTTGTCTGACACGTGCTGGTGCAGGGCTGGGACGGCACATCGGGAAAAGTAGTGGCGGCTGGGGACCGAATACCGAGGGGCGGCCGCCGCCATGAGGTTGCGAAAGGCCTCGGTCTCTACTAGCCTATAGGGCAGCATCTCCAGGCTAAGCAATCTGGAGATGTGCACATTAAGGGCTTGGGCGTGCGGGTGGGTTGCACTATATTTGCGTTTCCGCTCCAGCGTCTGGGGTATGGAGAGCTGAACGCTGGTGGATGCTGTGGAGGATCGTGGAGGCGACGATGGGGTTTTTGTGGCAGGGTCCTGGGCAGGGGGCTGACTAGCAGCTGACACAGGGGAAGGAGCAGTGGTGTGCACGGCCGGAGGTGAACGGGCTTGTTGCCACTGAGTGGGGTGTTTAGCATTCATATGCCTGCGCATACTGGTGGTAGTTAAGCTAGTAGTGGTGGAACCCCTGCTGAGCCTGGTTTGGCAAATGTTGCACACCACAGTCCGTCGGTCATCCGGTGTTTCCTTAAAGAACCTCCAGACTTCTGAAGATCTAGCCCTCGCCGCAGGAGCCCTCGCCACGGGAGCTTCACTAGTTGACACATTTGGCGCTGATGCACCAGCTCTGGCCCTGCCTCTCCGTCTGGCCCCACCACTGCCTCTTCCAACCTGTTCTGGTCGAGGACTCTCCTCCGTCTCAGAAGCACTGTGTTCACCCGGCCTCTCAACCCAGCTTGGGTCTGTCACCTCATCATCCTCCGATCCCTCAGTCTGCTCCCCCCTCGGACTTCCTGCCCTGACAACAACTTCCCCACTGTCTGACAACCGTGTCTCCTCATCGTCGGACACCTCTTTACACACTTCCACTACGTCAAGAAGGTCATCATCACCCACAGACTGTGACTGTTGGAAAACCTGGGCATCGGAAAATTGCTCAGCAGCAACCGGACAAGTGGTTTGTGACTGTGGGAAGGGTCCAGAAAACAGTTCCTCAGAGTATGCCGGTTCAAATGCCAAATTTTCCTGGGAGGGGGCAGACTGGGGGGGAGGAGGCTGAGGTGCAGGAGCTGGAGGAGTGGCGATTTCGGTGACATGGGTGGACTGCGTGGAAGACTGACTGGTGGTGGACAAATTGCTCGAAGCATTGTCAGCAATCCACGACATCACCTGTTCGCACTGTTCTGGCCTCAACAGTGCTCTACCACGAGTCCCAGTAACTTCAGACATGAACCTAGGGAGTGTAGCTCTGCGGCGTTCCCCTGCTCCCTCATCAGCAGGTGGTGTCTCACCCCGCCCAGGACCACGGCCTCTGACCCCTGCAGTAGTTGGACGCCCACGTCCCCGCCCTCGTCCTCTACCCCTAGCCCTCGGGTTAAACATTTTTAAAATGAGAGTTATAACTTTATTTTTTTTTTTACTTTTTTTTGTTTTTTTTGTGTGTTTTTTTTTTTTTTTGTGTTTTTTGTTTTTTTTTGAGTTTTTAAAACCAAACAATGCTATCCTATTGCTATGGCTATTTTCTAGCCAAGTATCAAAGCACACTACTATGCCAGATGAGATGACACTGAGTTAGTGCCTAATTGAAATCCAACCCCTACTAAATTTTCCCACTTCGGTCTTTGCTATGGATATGTGCGTCACTAAGCGCAGAACACAGCGGTCGCAAGTCTCACTACAAATTGCTCAGAATTGGCTAGTACATGCACTGCAGAAAGTACAGCCACCAGCAGATCAACCAGAAATCAAATATATAGAACGCTACTGTATGCGTAAGTAAGCTCTTTGTATTCTCCTATGGCTATTTTCTAGCCAAGTATCAAAGCACACTACTATGCCAGATGAGATGACACTGAGTTAGTGCCTAATTGAAATCCAACCCCTACTAAATTTTCCCACTTCGGTCTTTGCTATGGATATGTGCGTCACTAAGCGCAGAACACAGCGGTCGCAAGTCTCACTACAAATTGCTCAGAATTGGCTAGTACATGCACTGCAGAAAGTACAGCCACCAGCAGATCAACCAGAAATCAAATATATAGAACGCTACTGTATGCGTAAGTAAGCTCTTTGTATTCTCCTATGGCTATTTTCTAGCCAAGTATCAAAGCACACTACTATGCCAGATGAGATGACACTGAGTTAGTGCCTAATTGAAATCCAACCCCTACTAAATTTTCCCACTTCGGTCTTTGCTATGGATATGTGCGTCACTAAGCGCAGAACACAGCGGTCGCAAGTCTCACTACAAATTGCTCAGAATTGGCTAGTACATGCACTGCAGAAAGTACAGCCACCAGCAGATCAACCAGAAATCAAATATATAGAACGCTACTGTATGCGTAAGTAAGCTCTTTGTATTCTCCTATGGCTATTTTCTAGCCAAGTATCAAAGCACACTACTATGCCAGATGAGATGACACTGAGTTAGTGCCTAATTGAAATCCAACCCCTACTAAATTTTCCCACTTCGGTCTTTGCTATGGATATGTGCGTCACTAAGCGCAGAACACAGCGGTCGCAAGTCTCACTACAAATTGCTCAGAATTGGCTAGTACATGCACTGCAGAAAGTACAGCCACCAGCAGATCAACCAGAAATCAAATATATAGAACGCTACTGTATGCGTAAGTAAGCTCTTTGTATTCTCCTATGGCTATTTTCTAGCCAAGTATCAAAGCACACTACTATGCCAGATGAGATGACACTGAGTTAGTGCCTAATTGAAATCCAACCCCTACTAAATTTTCCCACTTCGGTCTTTGCTATGGATATGTGCGTCACTAAGCGCAGAACACAGCGGTCGCAAGTCTCACTACAAATTGCTCAGAATTGGCTAGTACATGCACTGCAGAAAGTACAGCCACCAGCAGATCAACCAGAAATCAAATATATAGAACGCTACTGTATGCGTAAGTAAGCTCTTTGTATTCTCCTATGGCTATTTTCTAGCCAAGTATCAAAGCACACTACTATGCCAGATGAGATGACACTGAGTTAGTGCCTAATTGAAATCCAACCCCTACTAAATTTTCCCACTTCGGTCTTTGCTATGGATATGTGTGCCACTAAGAGCTAAACACAACGGTAGCAAGTCCCCCTGCTAATTCCTCACAAAATGGTACTAGATGCAAATTAAAATAAAAAAAGTAGAACGTTATTGTAGCCCTAAGAAGGGCTGTTGGGTTCTTTGAGAATCACTCCTGCCTAACAGTAAGCTAATAGAACACCCTAACGCTTTCCCTGACCAGCAGCAGCTCTCTCCCTAGCGGCATCCAGACACAGAATGATCCGAGCAGCGCGGGCAGCGGCTAGTCTATCCCAGGGTCACCTGATCTGGCCAGCCAACCACTGCTATCGACGTGTAAGGGTACCACGTCATGCTGGGTGGAGTGCAGAGTCTCCTGGCTTGTGATTGGCTCTGTTTCTGGCCGCCAAAAAGCAAAACGGCGGGAGCTGCCATTTTCTCGAGCGGGCGAAGTATTCGTCCGAGCAACGAACAGTTTCGAGTACCCTAATGCTCGACCGAGCATCAAGCTCGGACGAGCATGTTCGCTCATCTCTACTAATAATACATTTATTATTACCTTTATATAAGCATTGTGGTTTTCATGGACATTCATTCACTTACAGACTGTGCTACATTTCTTTAGTGTATAGAAACGGCCTTCTAGTTATAACCCATGATGGATTTATAATATGTCCCATAAGGATTACATAATCTTGGATAGACTAATATTATTAGCCTTCACTTTCCAGCATCCTGTAATGTGGCTATTATTGCCTGTTATTGATTTTATGCTACAGTTCATGCTACAGTTGAGTCCCAGTCCGCTGATCTTGTCAACCTCTAATCTGGGAAGTGTGATCGGATGTTCCTCTGGGTCACTTTCATAGAATTGGCTACACACTGGTGACTCAGTTTTCAAAGATCTTTTGAAAAGCATTTTTGTTGAAGCACATTACAACTGAATAACAACCTCATAGGGTATGCAATATGCAATATGTCTCAAATAAGATTCACAAAAATATGAAGCTGTGAACTATAATATCTTATTTAAAATACTTAAAATCATTTAAGAAGCACTTGGATATACATGACATTAGTAGAGTTAAAATGCTCTACTAGGATGACCTATTAAATCGATTTTAATAGATGTTAAAAAAAGAGTATTAAAACTAAGAATATTTGTAAGATCGGTGCAGTGCTCTCTGCCTTCTGTCCCTCCCCCTTACATTACAAGACCAGGTCAGATACACGGCAGACACAGGCACTTCCTAGTGGCAAGCAGCAGTGTGTAGATACTTGCTCTACAAGCTACAGGAAAGATAAGGTCTTTATCCTAGGGGAGGGAGGCATAGCAGAGCTGACTGTGTGTTATAGGTGAGATAGCAGAGCTGCAGTGTGTCATTGTGCCTTATATCCATCTCATGGATCTTATCATCTCTCATCTATGATCTGTCTCACCTCTCTTTTTCTCTGTGTCAGATACTAGTACAATGTTTATTAGCTAAATAAAAGTGTAAATAAACCCTGTACCCTAAGCACATTGTCAGCACACAGGATCTCATAGCACAGAGGAATTGGGAATTGCAGTATGCTGTGATCAATCAGGAATTGCGGTATGCTGTTATCCACTACCAGTTACCTGCACTTGGACAGTACATATTATATATTCTATGTTTTGTATATAGTAGAGCTACGTCCATTTGGACTTTAGGATACGTGATGTTGGTCCCTTTTTATATTTAAAGCTTTCTTCCTTTTTTGTGATCCCATTTTTATCTTGTTTGCATGCATATGTTTATCACGTGGGCCCTGTGAGAGATATTTAGTACTTGTTATTACTCATTTATTTAAGTGCAATAAATTGTTATTTTATCAGATATTGCCTCTTTAGATTTTTGGTGTTGCAAGACATATTTTTATATAAAGAAAGTGTCTGCTTTTTTTTATGCTGCAATTGTACACTGACCAACACTGAGTGATAGGAGCTAAAACAGCAATAAAACTAAAAATTTGTAAAGTAAGGAGGTTAAAATGATCTTTACTGTGTAAACATCACTAGGGGATTCAAATGTGAAAACTTTCTTCAAAGGGTAAACCCCTTTAAAGCATGATGGAGGATGAGCTACTGACTGTATTTTGTCCAAAGTTTGCATTTTAAACTCTATTTTATTCCATTCCTGACTGTCTTATTTGATTTCCATCACACGTCTGCCTCTTGTTTGTTCTGTGCTAAAGACACTTAAGGGAACCTGTCACTGGGTTTTGACCCACACAACTATTAGTCCCCTCAGGTAGAGTAAAAAATGTCCTTACTAAATTCCTCTTTCTAGGTGAAATCGCACATCTTTACTTATAAAATAAATCTCCCCTAAAGTCAAGCAATTATGACTCTTTTCATCCCATTTTCACATGAGATGAGTCTAGTTTAGTGGTTGTTGGGGTAAAGCCCCTATCGTTGACACTATAGTACCTAAAAATAATCTTTTTGTGTCATATTTAAGATAATAATCTCATCTTTTGGACCCCATTAAGTTTACAGTTCTGTGAGCTATAGAACTGAACATACAGGTAGTAAAATATGCAGTATCTGTTGTTTGCATTTCCAACTATGTTTTTAGCTGTTTGTATATATGAAGTGAAGTGATAAGAAAGATCCTTATCTTTAATATGATACAAAAAGTATGCCAGCAATGCATAGGTTAGTAACAGTATATGATGTCCATCTCAGTAAGAATTAGATTTTTGTTATATTTGCTATATGGAAAAAAGTACTATAATGGAGTGTTATGCCCAGTGCAACACGGAAACAAAAAGACCTTCCATATTATTGAGGCAAGTCTATGGATACCATGTCTGTACAGCCATATGTAACACATATAGCTGTGATTAGCCATCCAAGTCATACAGTACAGGGCATACTAGAAGCTTTCATACCAATGTGGTAAAATGCATCGACTATAACCATGGGATATTCATCTCATACCTCTACCTATACTGAGCGTTGAGGAATTTTTCAAAGGTTTCTTTGTGTGTGTCCTAACTGTGACCTTAATATGTCACACACAATTGGGAACATCCTTAAAAGCATCATCAGTAAGGGATTTTGCTTCCAAATACACACATTCAGTCTGACACATTAGGGTCATAAGAAGGGCTAATTTTTTTTTATTATAAATATATCTAAGGTGGCCAATGATATGTGCATTTTCAATTGGTTAGGTGCATAATAAGATGAAACTTAATGAGAATTTCTTCTTTCTGGGATACTCCTGGAATGTGTTTACAGCTTTATTATATCTTTCCTGAAAACCTTTAATTTTGAACATTATAAAAAACAGATTTCCCTCTTTGGGTTACCTTTTTTAATTTTGAGAAAACTCTTAGCTCATTCATGCTGCCAGAAACTGTATTCTATGTATTATTTAGAAACCCAAGGTCAAGGTACAGGAACATCAGGCAATCTTGTAGTCGGGGACAGGCAGGAGGTCAGGGCAGGCAGCACAGGATTGGAGTCGGAGATGTAGCAACAGATCAGGGCAGGCGGCAAAGGAGCGAAGTCAGAAACGGAACCGGGGTCACAACGGGAATTCTCAGAAACAGCACAAGGCATAAACATAGCTTTCTCTAGAGCTCTAAGCACAAAGATCCTGCAGGGGAAACAGGAAGGGGCTGGAATTTATTAGGGAAGGTGCGCTGGGCCTTTAAATTTCACGGAGCTGACGTGGACGTGTCCTAGGAGAAGGGAGCGTGAGCCGCAGGGTGGACATTGCGGGGTTCAAGGCTGGAACCTGGACGGGTGAATTAGCAGATGCTGGGGCACCCAGAGGTACACGGGTGTGCCTGCAAACTGAGATATGGGTCGCAGGAGTACCCCTGACGTCTAATGACTTGACTGACAATCTGCTCTCCATTCACAAGTAGATCAAATAAATGAATGCTAGCAATATTATTTATTGATTATAAAAAAAATTTTGAATAAGTTTATGCTATAGAAAACATGATAAATGTTATACTTGGGGGAAGAGAGGGGTTTTCATGGTCATGACTGAGCCTGAATGTCATCTAGATCTATGGGAGATACAGGAACAGTAGAGTACACATTATAACTTCCAAAGTTGGACAGGCTTACCAGCATACAGGTGAATGCACCAGCGAGTCCCGACACCAGCTGACCTTGCCCCCTGTTGAAACTGACTCTACCACTGTTGCTTCTGACTCCTCATGATTATTATTTGTAATTACACTGCAAAGAAGAGAGGGGACCATAATATGAGGAGGAGGCAAGGGGCCCACTATAAGTGGAGGGCTACAATGAGAGGGTACCCTCAATTTAAGATAGGAAAGGACTCTTAATAAGGTAGGTGGAAGGAGAACCAAAATATTAGGGGGAAATGAGCGGAGCCACAATATGAGGAGGAGAAGATGGGGGCATAATATGAGGGGGAGATAAAAGGACACAACATGAGGGGGAGAGAAGGGGCCACAATATGGGTTGGAGATGAGAGGCCACATTATGAGGGGGAGATAGTATGGGGGGGAAGTAAAGGTGATACAACATGAGGAGGAGATGGGCTAAAATATGAGGGAACATGAAAGGGGCCATGATATGAGGTGGAAATGTGTGGGCCACAATATTTAGGGGAGTTGAAAGGCCAAAATATGAAAGGAAGATAGAAAGCCACAATATGAAGGGAAGATAAGGGACCACAATATGAGGGGAGATGAAAGGGGCAACAATATGCGTTGAGATGAGAGGGCCCAATATAAGGGGGATATGAGAGGGACCACAATAGCCTTTAATAAGATGTCCTGCTTTATGTTGGTCATGTTCACAAGATGCAACTGAATTGTACTTTAAAATGCATCTGGAATAACTTATCTGTGAACACAGATGTGTTTAGAGCCAAACCCTTGTGTTCGATAAGTTTTGCCAAGTTATGACAAGTTTTGCCATGTTATAAAAACACTTGTCGCTACTTACTAGTCGCAAGCTTTTTGTTCTAGACACATATGTGTGCAGGGTTATAGATATAGTCCAGATGCGCTTAAAATGTAACGGGAAAAATGCTAAGTAAAATACATCTGTATTTTTACTATCATTAATAATGATGCATTTGTTTACGTTCAAAGTGCGTTTCAAAAAGCAATGCAAATGGATTGTTTTGGCGTGTCCTAAAAATGTGCATGTATAATTCCATGTAGCAGCTGGGCCCCCAGAATCTATTTCACTGGCGAGTACTAGGTCCCCCAGTCCAACACTAACCACTTCCCATCTCAAAAACAGGACATTCTTGTATTTTAAGGCAAGACTGTACTGCCAAAATCTCAGCTGTAACATAAAAGTTATGTTACCATAGTAAATTCTCTTTACTCCTAATGACATATGGCTCGCCATTAAGAGGTCTAATGAATATTTCAGCAACCCTTAAATATTGCAGCATTATTTCAAGTTTAAATGGATCAATCATGTGTCAAGTAACGGCTATCTACAGAGCACTCATGTTACACCATGCTACACCATGACTTTGTTATGTGATATGTGAGGTTTTCATCATGATGTAATCATAGCTAATGTTGGCTTAATGGAGCACAATAGAGGTTCATGCTTTTAGCACTAGTCATTTAGGATGATTATGATAAACAATAGATAACAACATATGAAATGACCATAAAAACACGTTATCATAAACAGGATAAAACTTCTGTACCAGGTGCACAATCACAGACTAATGTGATCCCCGATCCTGTCTCGAGGTTTTGCTGCCTGGCATGTGCACTGCTTTTAGGGCTCTGTGGTACTTACATCTATCTGATTGTTTTGGCATGCTCTTTATGTCCTGTACCTTCCTGAGGATGTGCATCCAATTATTATTGCCTTCATTTAGAAAGACATCTACCATCATTTTCACTGATGATAGATCTGGAGCACTTACAGGGCAGACTGGGGGACCAAGGACCAACCAGTGAAATTGATTTTGGCGGCCCACCTACTACCTACTGCTACATGGGAATATTAAATGTACCATATATAATCAAGTATAAGCCTCGAGTCTATAAAAAATCTAAATTTGTACTCACCTTCGGACACTAGGACACTTTTTTCAATTGATGCTCTGTGTCTCCCGGCGGTCCCTCACTCTCGTCATGATGTTAGCTGCTTTCTGACATTATAGTGTGTGCATCCCTATCGTCACACACTATTACGTTAGCGAGCAGCTGACGTCATGACGAAAGAGATGGTACTGCGCAGGGGATCCAGAGCCGAAGCATCAAAGTAAAGAAGAGGACCTGCCAGGGGGCATCGGAAGGTGAGTACACATTTTATTTTTTCTTATAGGCTGGGCATTAATAGGGGAAGAGCTACAGGCTCTATAATGGGGCAGGGGCTTATTATGGGCCCCCTGGTATCTCCCACTCTTATTGTGGGGGCCCCTCGTCTTCTTTACCCCCTTCAACCTCTCTCATTTATCGCTCCTCTCTCATATTAATGTTATTCCCTTGTATCTGTCCCTCTTATTGTGTGGCCCCTGGTATCTCCCTCTCTTATATCCCCCTCTTTTTCTCATTGTGGCCCTCTCCAATCTTGTTGACCCCCCATTTTCTGGGCCCCCTCTCATTTTTCCACTTTTTGGTGGCCCCTCATCTCCCTCTTTTTAATGTGGCCCTCTCTTATCTCCCCATAATTTTGTGGGCCCCTCATCTCCCACACTCTTAGCGTGGCCTCCTCTCCTCTTTGGAACATGGTTAAAAAACAAACACCACATACCTCACCTTTCCACGGTCCTCAGAAGCTCCTCTTCTTCTGTGCTGCTGTGTACAACAACCCAGCAGATGATAACATCATCATATCGTCCCTGCCGACCTGCTGTAGACAGCAGCAGAGAAGCACAATGATGATGGGGAGAGCTCATAGCTCTCTGCAACATCATTGCTTGCTACTCCATTGGGCACAGAGTTGAAAGGCCGACCAGGAAAAGTGGGCGGAATCGACATGGTGAGGGTCGGAGTCGATGCGGCAAAGGGGTGGAGTCAGCAGGTGTCGGGGCCCACCGGTGCTTTCCTTGGCACCCCGGCGGATCAGTCCGACCCTGAGCACTCACGTGCGCTTTTCTGTGTGCACTAAGTGGAACTTTTCTTAGTGAATAAAGAAACACCACCCTTGGAAAGAAAAATCGTTTTTAAAAATATGGAAATTAGCCAGAGGCACATAGTAATAGCAATAGACACTGTAATTGTACCTCCTGCTCCTGCCCAAGGCGCTAGGAGAGAGCTCCTGGCCCCATCTCCAAACCCCGGCTCTCTGATGTCCCTGGCCGGCTCACAGCTAAAAAGAAAAAAGTAACACCTACTATACTATACTATATAAGGATAAATTCTAAAATGAGAAGAGTGAATCATCCAGGATCACTGTAGCTTTCCAAGTTGGGATGAATGTGTCACATTTTGCCTACATCGTCCTCTGTCTATAAAGTACGGCTGAGGATACATTGATAAGTGTCACTTTGTTTCTCATCTTTTGCCAGACTGACCACTGGTGTATTTAATTTTCAAGGTCCACAGATATCCTGCTGTGTAGGGATGGCAGTGCCAACCTGCTTTCACAGGGAATCCACAAACTCATTTTAATTGCTGTCAGTCAGGTAGTGGGTGCTTATTGATTCTCTAAGATTCATAATAACAGGCACTACAAGGGCCGGATCAGAGAAGGGGATGAGTAGAAAACTGGGGCAGATTTATCAAGTCTGAAATTCAGAATATTTCTAGTTGCCCATGGCAACCAATCACAACTCTGCTTTCATTTTACCAGTGCTCATGAATATTTTAAAGGGGAGCTGTGATTTGTTGCCATGGGCAACTAGAAATATTCTGACTTTCAGACAGCTTGATAAATCTGCTCCATTGTGTTCAATACCCCAGAGCAGCGATGGCAAACCTTTTAGACACTGAGTGCCCAAACTACAACCAAAACCCATGTATTTTTCGCAAAGTGCCAATGGGACAATTTAAAAAGTAAGTTTTTGCTCACTGCGCTGTCAGAGATTTAAATTGTATAGGCACCCGAGGACACCAATACAGTAGAAAGAAGGAGAGGAAGTTTGGATCATATTAGCTTCCTTCTAGGGTCCTGGACTGCCTGGGACTGCAAGAGGCCTTGAGTCCTGTCTGGCGAACTCTGCGCTGGTGTGATGGTGCAGGTGCCCGCTCTGAGTGCCCCCTCTGGAACCTGTGCCATAGGTTCGCCACCACTGCCCCAGAGGGTCATTTTGAATGTCTGTTGATACCCTTTGGGTTATTTAATGTCGCAGAAGTCTTCCAGCAATGTTGGTCAGTACATTCTCAGCTTTAGAAAGCAGGGAACACCTTACAAACCTTAAAGGGGTTGGCTACTTTACTCTTTGTTTTTTTTTGTAATGTGTGTGTGTGTGTGTGGGGGGGGAGTAGCATATTAGATAATTAAAGGTTCTGCTCTGCTTTCTTGATATGTAAAGTGAAGCCTCCTGTCTTTTATCTCATCAGCCAAAAAAAGAGTGAAGTAATCAGGCGATACCTTTTTGAGGCTTAGTATATTTGATGGTGAGATTTTGAGAATACAGACAGTCCCAGGGTTACATACAAGATAGGGTCTGTAGATTTGTTCTTAAGTTGAATTTGTATGTACGTTGGAACTGTATATTTTATCATTGTAATCCCAGCCAAAACTTTTTTGGTCTCTGTGACAACTGGATTTTAAAAATGTTGGGTTGTCATAAGAACGAATATTAACACTAAAGCTTCATTACAGACACATTTGATAACTGTTATAGCTGATCATTGTAGCCTAGGACTAAAGTACAAAATATTACCAATATCCAGAGGTCCGTTTGTAACTAGGGGTCGTATGTAAGTTCGAGTGTTCTTAAGTAGGGGACTGCCTGTACTAGTTCTCTTCGTCAGATATGATGTTATGCTGAAACAGAAAATGCACAGCAAAACCCGACAGATTCGGAAAAACCGCCGCATTTAAAAAAAAAAATGTTGCGAGACTCGCGCTTACCTTCACCAGGAAAAGGCCGGTGAACTTGAGTGCATTTCGGTGGGCCTCAGGGAACTTCAGCCCAGCAGCGTCACCTGGTGGACACCTGGAGGAACTACCTTAGTGAATCCCGGCCGGACCCGAATCCTCCGCAGAGAACGCGCCGCTGGATCGCGAATGGACCGGGTAAGTAAATCTGCCCCATTATGTAGTGATCATCAAAGGATATTAAAAAAAAAACTTTAAAACAACAGTTGTGGGCTATAAGTGACTACTAGGGGTACTCTGGCCTCCTCTTTTTATAGGTGGTATGGGCCCTGTATGCCAGTGGACATTTCAGTAAATGGGGACTCTACTGTGGACATTTCAGTAAAGGCAGGCTCTGCTGTAGATATTCCAATAAAGGGGGGCTCTGCTTAAGGACATTTCATTTATGAGTAGTGTCTGCATTACCTACCCTAGGGGTTGTCCTCCAGTCAATAACTTTTCCATGTTTTTATTTTGGGGGTTGGGGTGTAAATTTAGGAGCCTCGGGTTATATGTGAGTATTTAGAGTATGAGGGGGAGTTCAGCTGCAGGATGCACAGAGGTCGGGCAGCCAGGGGTAGCATCCACATCTTTAACACTGTCTGGAAGATCTGGTCTGGACGGGAGTCGGGGTGGAGGATTTCATGCAGTTCGGGAATGTTCGGCTTTTCTAAATAAATGGGTCATAAGAGCACAATTGTAGTTCATCATTAAACAGTACACGGATATGGAGTAGTACTTTAGTCCTAACATCCGGACACATGTTGGTTTGGATGCTGGTGGGGGCCCTAATCATGTGAATAGCCCTTAATCCGCCACTTCTACTTATATGTGAGTAGCCTGTCTCTGTTGATGGCTCTGTTGAATGTCATCTGATCACCTGGACTGCAGGTGAGGAGGCTTTACTTCAATTCCATGAAGGCTATGACAAGTTTTACCCCACCATCAATCTGAAACTAAGCTATTCAGATAAGGAGATACACTTTCTACCACAATACAAAGTGAAGACAGCTGCTTAACCACAACAATAGCCCAATATTCCATAAACCAACAGAAATAACAGCTTCCACCCCAAACATACCAGGTCTTAATTTCTCCAGTTGGGCTACAGACCAAAAGTGACTGAAAACCTGTGTAGATGACAACTAACCCTGGAGCTGATCTGAACCCAACAAATGTTTTTTTCTCAATGACCATTGATCCAGAGACTGTGATTGTGGAAATCTTCTTATGTGTACTGTGTTATCATTGGCCTCCTTTCCTCTAAAATCACATTTCAATGTTATTTCAATGAGTGCGAAGGACTCCTGGCAGTGTCACCAGAGCACCTCTGTGCTGCAGCTTCACTGGCTGTCCAACTATCTCCCTCTCTGCTCCCTCAGCACGTCCACCCCTCTCTCTGCCTGTGTAATCTCACTGCAGTCAAGGAATTGTCAGTACACGGTAGGAGGGGGAAGTACTCCTTGCACACTTAAGCAGCCTGTAAAGCTGCAGCACGGAAGGGATTTTTTAGTCTTTCCAGGAGCCCTTCAGAATCATTAGTATAATTTTAAAAGTTGATTTTAGAAGGAAGGATGCCATTGATAAAATCATAAGAAGATTACCACAGTCACAGGCCCACATTTTTTAAAATGTTGGTGACAGTTTTCTATCGTTCGTTTCACTGAAAAGAATGTGAAGCTGCTTGCATGTGTGTCTGCGCCAGTTTTGTGTTTCGGCTGCACTGTGTATGTTAAGACCTAAAGGGGCGTGTTGGTGTGTAGTCGGAGTTTGCACCACATTCATTACTGATGTGGGCCACAATTCTGCAGCAAAAAAAATGGTGCACACATACAGAGCATGGGCGCCGGATTCATGAAGGCACCATTTTTATTAATTATCCGCAATTTGCACACCCCACAGACAAACTGCTCATAGTACAGACTGCACTATTTTTCACTGTGACTGTGGGTCACAATTTCTGAATTTATGAGTAAGTGTCCCTGGTTTATCATTTTGAATTTTGATTTCCTTTAAAAAGACGTGATACTGTTCATCAAGTAAAATATTAACTGGAATGAACAATCACCCTCAAAGATGAAAGTTCAAGACACTTAAATATATGTTAATTCTAGTTCTAAATATGCTGATTACCCAGCATGACACTGCTGAATAAACCTGAAAATCCTTTACCAACTGGGGATGTCATCTGTATCACGTCATGATCTTTTTGTATTGAAACTCTTCATAATATATGAATGAATGAATGAATTATAATCTGAAGACTTTGGAGCTGTCTGTGGAATCTGGGAACATTATGTAACTATAATTGCAAGCAATATATGTGTAAATGATGAGAACTGTTTGAATAAATGGCCAATGATGAAAACAATATGAATCTCAGCTGCAATTTTGGAAAGGCGGAGAATTTCAAATGGGTTAGATATGGCACTTTCCATATTAACTAAACGAGCGTTCCAAATCACTGAGAACTGCTTTGTACATAATCATTGATATGGCTTCATGTGCCATTTTCTGTGAAGTGAGGAATAATAGCAGATTACGTCAGTTATAGGCATTGTGGAATAACCTCATTTCTGTTTGTTTTCTGTCTGCTAGATTGTAGAAAGCTTGTCTCACGTTCACATGTAATTTTATTCTGCACAGTCCATTCACAACATGTGCAGTTTAGTAATGTCCTGTTCCCATGGAAACCCCAATGGTTCAATGACTTCTCTGCTTAGCCCCTACTGTTTTAGCTACTGTATTTGAGAGATAAAGAAATAAAATATAGATGTTTCCCACAGAACATACCAGCATCATCATACCACATATTTCAAAGTTTGAAATAGAAAAAACCCCAAAATATTACATTTTAAGAAAACAAATTCCCTTGATGGTATTCCCCCTTTTTTATAATGTTAATGCTTTATTTATGCTGCTCTAGTTTCCATAAATTATCATTATATGTATAATTACGAAAGTGTTGAACATTAGCATAAAACTGCCCCTTAATATGCACACACAAATTTTATTACACATTTATGGTAATTATTTTACGTTTGTGTTTTTTGTTTGCCATCTTATGAAGTGGTCACATACAATGTATCTTCTGGATCATTTTTTGCCTGGAAGTTAGAAATGTAGATTATCATTTTTGGTTTATTAGGGTTTATTAGAACCAGAGGAAAGAGCAGGGATCACTCTAGGGGGCTATCCAGTTTATTTTTATGCATACAGTAGACACATTGGATGAACCCCAATCACTGGCTTCCTACAATCACTGCCTTTCTAAAATCACTGCCTTTCTACATTCACTGCCTTTCTACAATCACTGCCTTTCTACAATCACTGGCTTTTCACAATCACTGGCTTTTCACAATCACTGCCTTTACGACAATCACTGCCTTTCTACAATCACTACCTTTCTACAATAACTGACTTTCTACAATCACTGCCTTTCTACATTCACTGCCTTCCTACAATCACTGCCTTTCTACAATCACCGCCTTTCTACAATCACTGGCTTTTCACAATCACTGACTTTTCACAATCACTGCCTTTACAACAATCACTGCCTTTCTGCAATCACTGCCTTCCAACAATCACTGCCTTCCTACAATCACTGCCTTTCTACAATCACTGCCTTTCTACAATCACTGCCTTTCTACAATCACCGCCTTTCTACAATCACTGCCTTTCTACAATCACTGTATTTCTACAATCACTGACTTTCTACAATCACTGACTTTCTACATTCACTGCCTTCCTACAATCACTGCCTTTCTACAATCACCGCCTTTCTACAATCACTGGCTTTTCACAATCACTGCCTTTTCACAATCACTGCCTTTCTACAATCACTGCCTTCCAACAATCACTGTATTTCTACAATCACTGACTTTCTACATTCACTGCCTTCCTACAATCACTGCCTTTCTACAATCACCGCCTTTCTACAATCACTGGCTTTTCACAATCACTGCCTTTCTACAATCACTGCCTTTCTACAATCACTGCCTTCCTACAATCACTGGCTTTCCTACAATCACTGCATTTCTACAATCACTGCATTTCTACAATCACTGCCTTTCTACATTCACTGCCTTTCTGCAATCACAGACTTTCTACAACCACTGCCTTCCTACAATCACTGCCTTCCAACAATCACTGTATTTGTACAATCACTGCGTTTCAACAATCACCCCCTTTCTGCAATCACCGCCTTTCTACAATCACTGCCTTTCTACAATCACTGGTTTTCTACAATAACTGGCTTTCTACAATCACCGCCTTTCTACAATCACTACCTTTCTACATTCACTGCCTTCCTACAATCACTGCAGCATAAGATCCCAGGTTCGTATGAGGGAGATGTGTACCGGCGCTCGTGGATGAACCACTCCAAGGATGGTTCCTTTTAAAATCGTGTTTATTTTAATGTGCAACACGTTTCGGCCCGGGATGCCTGACGAAGGCCCGTTTCCCGGGCCGAAACGCGTTGCACATTAAAATAAACACAATTTTAAAAGGAACCTTCCTTGGAGTGGTTCATCCATGAGCGCCGGTACATATCTCCCTCATACAAACCTGGGATCTTATGCTGCATTGATACAGCGTCTTCTGAACAATTGGAACGGACGACCGCGAGGAGGGAGAAGCCGGCAGCTACAAGGATAAATTGAGATAAAGCGCTTTAACTAAGCGCTACAAGGTGAGCGCACTTACTTTATTTTTTAGCATCCTTATCACATCAGACCTACTACACTAGGAGAGCGCTCGTTTTTGTCTCCCCCCTTTCTCCCCGACACGTGCATCCACCTCGAGGAACAACCACCCCGGGAGGATTCTATAGAGGGACCCCATATTCTGATTGTTCCTACAATCACTGGCTTTCTACAATCACTGGCTTTCTACAATCACTGCCTTCCTACAATCACTGCCTTTCTACAATCACTGCCATCCTACAATCACCGCCTTTCTACAATCACTGGCTTTTCACAATCACTGCCTTCATGACAATCACTGCCTTTCTACAATCACTGGCTTTCTACAATCACCGCCTTTGCGCAATCACTGCCTTTCTATAATCACTGCCTTCCTACAATCACTGCCTTTCTGCAATCACTGCCTTTCTACAATCACTGCCTTTCTGCAATCACTGCCTTTCTACAATCACTGCCTTTCCACATTTACTACCTTGCTACAATCACTGCATTTCTACAATCACTGCCTTCCTACAATCACTGCCTTTCTACAATCACTGCCTTTCTATAATCACTGCCTTTCTACAATCACTGCCTTTCTACATTCACTGCCTTCCTACATTCACTGCCTTCCTACAATCACTGCCTTCCTACAATCACTGCCTTTCTGCAATCACTGCCTTTCTACAATCACTGCCTTTCTGCAATCACTGCCTTTCTACAATCACTGCCTTTCTACAATCACTGCCTTTCTACATTTACTACCTTGCTACAATCACTGCATTTCTACAATCACTGCCTTTCTACAATCACTGCCTTTCTACAATCACTGCCTTTCTACATTCACTACCTTCCTACAATCACTGCCTTCCTACAATCACTGCCTTCCTACAATCACTGGCTTTCTACAATCACCGCCTTTCTGCAATCACTGCCTTTCTATAATCACTGCCTTTCTACAATCACTGCCTTTCCACATTTACTACCTTGCTACAATCACTGCATTTCTACAATCACTGCCTTCCTACAATCACTGGCTTTCTACAATCACTGCTTTCCTACAATCACTGCATTTCTACCATCACTGCATTTCTACAATCACTGCATTTCTACAATCACTGCCTTTCTACAATCACTGCCTTTCTATAATCACTGCTTTTCTACAATCACTGCCTTTCTACATTTACTACCTTGCTACAATCACTGCCTTTCTACAATCACTGCCTTCCTACCATCACTGCCTTTCTACAATCACTGCCTTTCTACAATAACTGCCTTCACAACAATCACTGCCTTTCTACAATCACTGCCTTTCTACAATCACTGCCTTTCTTCAATCACCGCCTTTCTACAATCACCGCCTTTCTACAATCACTGCCTTCCTACAATCACTGCCTTCCAACAATCACTGTAATTCTACAATCACTGACTTTCTACAATCACTGCCTTTCTACAATCACTGCCTTTCTATATTCACTACCTTCCTACGATCCCTGCCTTTCTTCAATAACTGCCTTTCTACAATCGCTGCCTTTCTACAATCACTGCCTTTCTAAAATCACTGCCTTTCTACAATCACTGCCTTTCTACATTCACTACCTTCCTACAATAACTGCCTTTCTACAATCACTGCCTTTCTACAATCACTGCCTTCCTACAATAGCTGCCTTTCTACAATCACTGCCTTTCTAAAATCACTGCCTTCCAACAATCACTGTAATTCTACAATCACTGACTTTCTACAATCACTGCCTTTCTACATTCACTGCCTTCCTACGATCACTGTCTTTCTTCAATAACTGCCTTTCTACAATCGCTGCCTTTCTACAATCACTGCCTTTCTACATTCACTGCCTTTCTACAATAACTGCCATTCTACGAACACTGCCTTTCTACAATCACTGGTTTTCTGCAATAACTGGCTTTCTACATCCACTGCCTTTCTACAATCACTGCCTTTCTACATTCACTGCCTTCGTACAATTACTGTCTTTTTACAATCACTGCTTTCCTACAATAACTGCCTTTCTACAATCACTGCCTTTCTACAATCACTGCCTTTCTACAATCACCGCCTTTCTACAATCACTGCCTTCCTACAATCACTGTCTTCCAACAATCACAGTATTTGTACAATCACAGCCTTTCTACAATCACAGCCTTTCTACAATAACTGGCTTTCTACAATCACCGCCTTTCTAAAATCACTGCTTTCCTACAATCACTGCCTTTCTACAATCACTGGCTTTCTACAATCACCGCCTATCTAGAATCACTGCCTTTCTATAATCACTGGTTTTCTACAATCACTGGCTTTCTACAATCACTGCCTTCCTACAATCAATGGCTTTCTACAATCACTGCTTTCCTACAATCACTGCCTTTCTACAATAACTGCTGTTCTACGAACACTGCCTTTCTACAATCACTGGCTTTCTACAATCACTGGCTTTCTACTGCCTGAGGTCTTTTATGGGTACGTATTCCTGGCTCACGTCCCTAAGTTTTAGGTGAAGGCCAGTCAGCAGGTTAATGACAGGGCTCCTAGGACCATATGGGTAAGCTTTGCTTGAGGAATTTGCCGATGTATATTAGGCAGGAGCATTGCAAGTGTAGTAAAATATCTGGGGCACAGGCCCTCAAGCAAATACACCGAATTTTCTAAAGTGTCCACTCCTTTTCATAACTCCCCTCACATGTTCTTGCAGCAAAAACAACTATACTTGTCATTTACAGCTATGGAAAACACAGGCAAAATCCCTACCTATTTCATCCACTGAATGCAATTGACGTGTCCGTGGATTGTCTCCTCCGTTAGGTCCAGCATCACCATGTCTCCTCTTTCAGCAATGCCTTGTCCCTGTGAGGTTTACCACAAACACATCTTATGTTATTCACTTGCCTCTTCTCACTGCATCTTGGTCCCCTAACAGTGTCTTCCTGCTGCTACCTCTAACACTCTCCCCAAATACTGTAGTAGTATTTTTAACTACCCCTGAAAATACCAGCAGCATACAAATTATGCTTCCTGGTAGAACACCTTGTAACCCCCCACCCACTCCATTCTATGCCCTACACTGTAAAATTGCCACTTTATGGTTCCTGCACTGTATGATAGCCCCCAGTGTGGGCCCCACTATTTACAATGCTTGACATTGTGTTCCTTTGGAATAATGACCTCCACATACTGGTTTAGACACAGTATATTGTCCCCATTGTGGCCCCCACACGTTATAATAAATAATTAGCCCCCCAGTATATGGTCCCATACATTACATTTCCCCTCTCTTGGGGCACTCACACTAAATAATTCTTTGTAAATTGTACTTATTGTGTTCCATAAATGTGGCCTGACATGCTATATTGCAACCCACACTTAATATTTGTGGACCCCACTAATGCCCTTCTCACTGTAACCGCCTACACTAAATAGTTCCCCCTCCATGTTGCTTACTTCCCTATAATATAGTAATAACTACCCCCTGCCCAATTGTCTTTCACTTCCTAATAATGCTCCCTCCCAATTTTCCTTCCTAACATTGACCGCTAATGATGCCTCCACACTAAATAAGTCCACATTCACCCAAACTTCTCAGCAATGCCGTATTAATGCCCCCAGTCCACATGAAAATGCCCACAAGCCAAAGTATTACTCAAACTCTACAGCAATGCCCCCAATGAACAGCATTGCTCTCTCTATGTATTCATGCTACCAGTCCACAGTAAAGTACACCGTCCACAGCAATGCCCCCATTGAACAGCAATGGGCTCCCTATACAGTAAAGTCCCCAGTCCATGGTAAAGACCCATCTATTAAATAATGTTCCCTCTATACAGTAATGCCCCCAGTCCACAGTAAAGTCCTCTCTATACAGTAATTCCTCAGTAAAGTCCCTTCTATACAGTAATGCCCCCAATCCACAGTAAATCCCCTCTATACAGTGCAATGTTTGTAACCAGTGGTTGTCTGTAAGTCGAGTATTCTTAAGTAGGGGACTGCCTGTAGTGGTCTTTTACTAGCGGGGTCTTTAAACGCCAGTCTGACATTGATGAAGGTGTAGGCTGTGAGAAATAGGGAGACATAGGGGCAGATTTATCAAGTGTCTGAAAGTCAGAATATTTCTAGTTGCCCATGGCAACCAATCACAGCTCCCCTTTAAAATATTCATGAGCACTAGTAAAATGAAAGCTGAGCTGTGATTGGTTGCCATGGGCAACTAGAAATATTCTTACTTTCAGACAGCTTGATAAATCTGCCCCATAGTGTGCAGGCTGGAGAAGAGGTAGACACTGACTGCACACTGGAGTGAAGACTGGAGAAATAAAGGTTCATGGGGTTTGAGCTATGAATATAGGGATACATGGAGTGCAGGCTGGAAAATGGGACAGATAAGGTAATTAGGCTGTTAGAAAAGGAGTAGGGACATAGGGTGCATGCTGTGTGAGAAAGAGAAGGCATTGCATTGCTGAAAATTAGCGGCTGATTGAGTCATGAACGCATGTAAGGAACTACCTGTTATTGAAGGAGGTTCTGATACACACTTGTAGAGCCCCTCAGGCACATTTTAAAAGTTTATTTTAGAAGGAAGGAGGCCATGAATAACAATATAAGAAGAATACTGTCACAGGTGTCCCCGCGATCCTGGTCATGGATTGCGGACACACCTGCAATCCTCTCAGGGCCGGCGTCTCTGCCCCATTCCCGGACTTACCTATCCTGGCTCCTGGTCACCCGCGTACAGGCCGCACGTCTACTGCCTTCCAGGCTGCGCGCCTCCGCTCCTAGAGCGCTCGCACGATGACTCTTCAGAACTTAAAGGGCCAGCATCCTTTCCATTGGCGCTGGTCACTTCCAGGTTTCCTATATAATCCGGTGGTCTCCTTCACTTCCTGCCAGATCTTCAAGTCTTCGCAACTGAAGTTAAAGCCTCCTGTGTGTATCCCAAGGTCCCGTTCCTGTGTGTATCCCAAGGTCCTGTTCCTGTGTGTATCCTGTGGTCCATGTCTGGTGGCCCCTATCCTGTGGTCCGCATCCTGTGGTCTGTGTCTGGTGGTCCGTATCCTGTGGTCCGTGTCCGGTGGCCCCTATCCTGTGGCCCGTGTCCGGTGGTCCGTATCCTGTAGTCCATGTCCGGTGGTCCGTATACGGTGGACCGTGTCCAGTGGTCCGTATCCTGTGGTCCGTGTCCGGTGGTCCGTATCCTGTGTTCCATATCTTGCATATCCTGTGGTCCATTCCCTTCCTGTGCTTCTGCCATGCTTTCCAAGGTACCATCCCAGCGGTGCCTTCACTCCGTACCAGTGTTACCAGTGTTCCTCTGCGTTCCTGCTGTCATCTCAGGTTGTGACTGTTTCCTGCATTTATTTCGTTGGCTGCCACCGCGGGTCACATACCATCCCCCACGTTGGTCCAGAGGGTCCACAGACTCTTCCCAAAGAGACTCTTAGATGGTTCGCCCCTCCTGAATCGTGACAAATACCACCACAGTTATTGTGCCTGGATCTATAAGTACCTGGTTGATCCATGCTTGATCTTGAAAATAGATTTATTTTAATAGAGGATAGAATGAGAAGTCCATACATTGGGGCACATTTACTAAGGGTCCGCAGCCGCGAATCCGTTGGGCTTTTCCCGAATATTTCCACTTTGCGCTGTATTTCACGGGATTGTGGCGCACGCGATCGATTTTTGGCGCAATCGCGCCAACTTTGGCGCGACAGAAATCGGGGGGCGTGGCCACCGGACAACCCGAAGGATTTGGAAAAAACGCAGAATTTAAAAAGCCAAAAAGCCAAGCACTCACATACACCAGAAAAAAGCAGGTGAACTTCGGCGGACCTCGGCGCAGCAGCGACACCTGGTGAATATCGGCGCACGGACCTTAGTGAATCCCGGCAGAACCCGAATCAGCGTCGGAGAACCCGCCGCTGGATCGCGACTGGACCGGGTAAGTAAATGTGCCCCATTGTGTCTGAAAATGTAATGCACATGCCACACAAACCCTCAATGTGCATGCAGCCTTACACTGTTCAGTGCTAAACTGGTGAGCAATTCCAGCTGCACTGTTCAAATGATTGCCCATGGAGATTCTCTGCATTAGCCTGTCCACTCTTTCATTTGTCTTTTGACATGAATTGGTGATGTTGTAAAGATGCAATATTATAGAAATCATAGACTTGAAATGACCAACTTGGCTGATAGGGTCCCCTCTTTGGCTTTCATCTGGACAACCTGCTGTCAGAGCGTTTAAGTTATTTTGGAATGGTAAAACATCAGTGAAAATTGGAAAGTTTGGCTGCCAGTTAGAAAGGTCTATGTCAGATAGTTAAAAAAATTTGTACCGGGTGCCAGATTAACATCAATAACTTGCAGGTATCTGAAAGTGTTATCTAATTTTGATCAGTGTTCTTTTACAAAAATCTGATTTACATTTTTATTCTGCGCTTTAGAATATATACAATGCATCTGTGTTTTTTTCATCTCTTCCTAAATTCCTTAAAAAATCAAGTCTATCTTTTCAAACAGCAGGGCAGCTGCACCATCCATTGTTTAGATATTGAAAGAAAGACTCCTCCTAAATTCCCACATTCCCTCAGTAGGGGATCTTCTTCTGTTCAGATACTGTAGGATGATCATAGGCTTCAGTGCAAGGAATGCTTTGTGTCTTCGATATGTTGCTTGTTTACCATGTCTACCAGCTGTGAAGAGGCTCACCATGACCTCAGAATGCAAATATCAAATAGGAAGAACAAAGTAGAATAAAAATTATGGAGTGCAGCTTAGATAATGAAAATTCTTTATAAAAACCATCGTAGCCCATATGATACACTTAAACAAGGACTAAAGTAGCAAGATAAAACCACTTTAGAGTATATGGAGTGTTGAGCTATTTCCTTCAGGCTGATATTAAGTATATCTAACCTTTGCACAAACTTTGCATTAATCAATAGTCCTTGGTGTTTATATAAGAATAACATTATTCATAGACATCATGTGATTTATCATCAGCATCTTTGCATCTTTTAGAAACTCTCTGCAATCTCTATCTCTAATTCTAAGCAAAATGGTTGTAGACTATGATCCTTCCCATACTATACGTTGAACACAAATGAATATACCCTGCTGTGATTTCTCTTAGGGCAATATATACTGAGGAGAGTGATTATTTTTCCGATTCAATTTATTTCATACTGCCGATATATCCATTTTTTGGCTGAAATTTGGGTAAGCACAATTTTACATGAAGGCAATTTAACACATTGGGACAGATTTACTTACCCGGTCTGTTCGCGATCCAGCAGCGCGTTCTCTGCGGTGGATTCGGGTCCGGCCGGGATTCATCAAGGTAGTTCCTCCGCCGTCCACCAGGTGGCGCTGCTGCGCTGAAAAGCATCTGAACGCACTCAAGTTCACCGGGCCGGACCAAGTAAAGGTAAGCGCGTCCCAAGCGACACTTTTATTGTTTTAAATGCGGCGGTTTTTCCGAATCAATCGGGTTTTCGCTCGGCCACGCCCCCCGATTTCCGTCGCGTGCATGCCAGCGCGGATGCGCCACAATCCGTTCCTGTGCGCCAAAATCCCAGGGCAATACAGGGAAAATCGGCGCAAATCGGAAATATTCGGGTAACACGTCGGGAAAACACGAATCGGGCCCTTAGTAAATGACCCCCATTGGGGCTCATTTACTATGGGCCCCACGGACCGCACTTTCGTTGGACATCCCCACAATTTTTGTTTTGCTCCACTGGGACAGGGTGTTTAAAAGGAATTTTTGGTGCACGTGATCGGATTTTGGCGCAATCATACTGGCTCTCATGCGACACAAATCGGGGCGGCGGCTCATCGAATTTGGACAAACCGCATGATTTAACTTAAATATTGTGTCACAAGCCATGCACTTACATACAACGGGAAGAAGAAGGTGAACTCTGGCAGACCTGATTGGGGAAGCGACACATGCAGGATATTGGGTGCACGATCTTCATGAATTGCATCAGAGTTCATCCTCATCGGACAGTCCGGCTCGGGGATCGCACAGGGACAGGGTAAGTAAATGTGCCCCAATGTGACAACATGCTGGCAGGAATCTTAAAAGGCTGCAATTCACAACACACCACTGTCTAGCCACACATATGCTATAGGATATCACTTTGTGTGACAATATAAACAACATGGTTTTAATATATATGGGGCGTGAACACATAAGACGATAAGACATTTAAAAAAATATAGATGCCGTTTACATTACATTTGTCCAAACAAATATGACCTGGTAATTTTGATTGTTAACAAATATTAGAAGATTACCACAGTCACAGTGCCTGGATCTACTGTATGAGTAAGTGTGTCTGGTTTATCCATTCTTGATTTTGAGGGTTGATTTCCTTTAAGAACATGGTGCCTCCTTCCTGGAGGTTTACGCTAACTGTTGAGCAGTAAAGTATAAACTTGGTAATGCATACTTTGAAATGCAAGGTATAAGTAGTGGGTTAACATCTAAAATGTGTCAACTGTTAAATTGTTCTTCATTGCGATGGTTGTTAAATTGATGGTTGTCTTTACTGCAATGGTTGTAACAGAACAACTGTTTGGTGCCAGGCCTGGGTATCCTGACCCTCATTTGTCTCCAACTGGTAATTGATGATCCTTTTACCACTTATTATGATGATGGCTAGAATGTTAAAGGCATGTAGGACAACTGAACACTAGAATCTCCATTCTGCATACAATTACATTAGGAAGTCGTTTTTGGACTACACATATTGAATCTCATATGTTGTATTCTTTCATACCTCATTTACATGGTCTCATTTTTAACATATTACATTTTATGGCTTGCAGTAGAAGATACATTTGGTATATAAAAGGGAAACTTTTAGAAGAAAAATAGATAACAGAACTGCAGAACTGCAGTTCCCATGGCAACTTACATCCAGTTTCAAAGACAACTTTTATGCTTCTTTTCTTGGATGGTCTGCAAATATTTTATTTCATCATTGTTGAAAGAACAAAAGAGTCAAATACTTATTCTGCAGAGAAAGGTCCAACACAGTAACAGCCATGTCTCATTGCACTTTTTCTCTTCCTGTGCCATCAATGGCCATTGAATCAAATAAATTGTGAAGCTTAAAATGAGAATTTGACAATGACATCCTACAGAAAAAAGACCCAAAAAGGCATGTCTATGTAAAGTCTGAAAACGATACAGATGAATGATAATTACAGTATTTTTTTTCTCATCGGCGCCGTAGGTATACATTCTATGAATAGTAAATCCAGTCACACTGATGTCATCAATATATAATCAATATTCATATCAAGGTGCTGGTAGGTTGGTGATTGTGAAGGGTAGGTTGCATAACAATAGAATTCAATAGTATGGATTTGGTAGCAATACATATAACATTTAGATAAGATCAAAGCAGACTCAAGGCGATGTGAACTAAAGGGTACCACATGTTCCAGATGGTAACAGTGGAGGAAGATAGCTGAATCAAAAATAAATATAAGCAAACTCACCAGTTTGCTTAAAGGTGGAAATGAGCTGTAAGGTCTTATATAGACACCTGTGTGCCTTTCCTAATCAAGTCCAATCAGTTATGTTAAACACAGCTAGACTCCAATGAAGGAGTAGAACCTTCACAAAGAGGATCAGAAGCAAATGGACACTATGTGAGTTAATTATTAGTGTCACAGCAAAGGGTCTGAATACTTATCATAATTCAGTTTTTCCTGATTAAAATATAAACAAAATATCTACATTTCAGTTTTTTTTCTGTGCAGATGGGGTGCAGAGTGTACATTAATGGGCAAAAAAAAAGAACTGCAATGAAACAAAGAATTAAAAATGTAAAGGGTCTGAATACTTTCCTTATCCACTGTATGTATCACTCTATTGAAAGGTATCAAAAGAAATTTGCTTTTACATTATATGTCTGAAAACATTATATCCCTAATTCAATCACAGAGGATATGCATGCATTATTGACCTACCACTGCATTTTGTGACATTACATACTGATGATTAGTGGGGGTCTTAATGTTCAAACCCTTACTACCGTAATAGTCAAACCTTTAGACAATAGATAATGACCTTTCCATGGATTGGAAATTTTTTTGACAGCTTTATGTTCTTTACAATGTTATAAACGGCATAACACCATCTGTAATTCTATCCTTCAAAAATTCTTCTCTATTCTTGAAAAACTCACAAATGCACAAATGCTATTTCATATTCTAATTGCAGTCACTTTATTATGTATTTCAGAGTATAGCACAAGTATATTTTACTATGAAAGACTACCTCCCATGTATCACTAAAATATATAATTACTATATTTGATATATACTCAGCATGACCATTTCCATAACAGAGGAAAAATAATGGGAAATCACAATCACAAGGAACCTAGGAAAAAATTAAGGGGATTGTTAACAGGCTGAACTATTGCATGTAGCACATAATTAGTGGTGTTCTACTGTTATAATTTTCTTGGGGAAATTCTTAAAGAATGCAAGATGAATGAAGAATTTTGGAAACAGATACATAATAATATCATGCAAGTTGCTGTTTTTGTAAGGATAATTTGCATTCATAAGAAATTAAATACTAATCAAGTTTCATAACGTAATATATAAAATACACCCATCTTATAAATTGATGGCATGTCACTTGGATATATCATGATTTTAAAATCATATGGGGTCTTGCCATACTGGGACCCCCACTGATTCCCAGCAGCGGAAGGACTATAGTGTTGGTTCAGATTGGAATAACATTTAGTTAAACTGGTTGAATGGTTTGTCTTTTGAGCAGTTCTTGTACTTACGGCAATTGCAAGAAATAAGTTATCAAGGCAGCTCTCTGAAACAGAGCAAGAGAGATAGGAAGGAAGGTAGGATATGATTACCTTTGCTTCAATTCTGTTGAATCCAATTTTGCTGTAACACCTTTTAATGTAATATCACAACATGTTGGCAAACCCTTGACAGATAACATATAGGATAAATGACTTGTTGTAGAGTATCCCAAATTAATTTAGTCTTGAAATGCATAACATTGGGTAACCTATATCTGGGCATGTCCGGTCTAGTGGAAAGAAACTACTATCATGGCTTTCTAACATAAAATTGCTGGATTTTTTTTCATAGTAGATATATGGCTGAAAAAAGACAAAAGTCCATCAAGTCCAAGAATGAAACAAATGTTTTTTCCCAAAACCCGTGATATTTTTGCTCTCCAGAATCCCAGTCTTTCTTGAACATGTACATAGAGTCCGCCATAACAACCTCCTGTGGTAGAGAGTTCAATAGTCTCACCGCTCTTACAGTAAACAACCTTTGTATATGGCGATGGTAGAACAACCTTTTCTCTAGGTGTAGAGGAAGCCGCCTTTTCCTGGTCAAAGGCCTAGGTATGAAAAGATCTTTAAAGAAATCCTTGTACTGACCATTCAGATATTTGTACATTGTAATAAGGTCTCCCCTCAGACGTCTTTTTCTAAACTGAATAACCCCAAATTTTGTAATTTGTCATTGTATTCTAGTCCCCCCATTCCTCTAATATAGGCAGTCCCCAGGTTACATACAAGATAGGTTCCATAGGTTTGTTCTTAAGTCGAATTTGTATGTAGGTCAAAACTGTATATTTTATCACTGTAGATCACTGACAAATGGAGTTTCAAAATATTTTACTGTAATTGGACCAAGGATTATCAATAAAGCTTCATTACACTAAAATTAAGTTTGCCATCCACCAATACCCCCAAGTATTTCTCAGCTCCAGTTTTACCAAGTAATTGACTGTTTAGAACATAACTGTACTTTTTGTTTCCATGACCCAAGTGCATAACTTTACATTTATCTACATTAAACCTCATCAACCATTTCTCCACTTCTCAAGCTTCGACAAATACCTCTCTAATGCTATACTATTGGCCTCATTTTATGCACCAACCCTTTATGTGTCACTGTGTCATATACCTTTGAAAAGTCCAGATATACAACATCCACAGCATCCCCCAGCTCCAGTCTTGAACTTACCTCTTCATAGAAGCCTATCAGATTAGTCTAACAGGTCGGATCCCTCATAAACCCATGCTGACGCTGGGTTATCTCACAGGTCTGTAGTTTCCAGGATCGCTTTTTGATCCTTTTTTGTATATTGGTACCACACTTGGTAAGTGCCAGTCCTGTGGAACAGAACCAGTCCTCAGGGCTTCTTAAAATATTAAAAATAAGGGTCTGTCTATCTTGGTACATTGTTTATGCAGAACCAGGGGGTGTATGCCATCTGGGGCCACTGATTTGTCTATCTTAGTGGTTGTGAGTTGGCAAAGTACCTCTACCTGAGATAAACTGTTGACCTTCCTACAGAGAATGTATATTATTCCTCATGGCTGGGTAAAGACAGCCAAGAAGGCCCTTTCCTCATCTCCTTCCACCATGACCCCCAGGTTATTCTTCAGCGGGCCCACACTCTCCATTTTTAGTTTCTTATCATTTATGTGCTTGAAAAATAATTTGGGATTATTTTTACTCTCCTTGGCAATATTTCTCTCAGTTTTTGCTGCCTATCTGCTTTTTACAGGATTTATTTTTCTCTCTATAATCCTGTAACGCCTTATAGCTACCTATGCGCTTTAGCACCTTAAACGTCTTATCACTTATTTCTCTCCTTACAGTACTAGTTTTCTAGTACTGGCTTTTTCTGGTTTCTCTTATGGTTTTTCCCATATGATATGTGTTTCTCACAGGCCTTTCTTTAGAATATTTGTGAAAAAGTTGAATTCTTTGGGCTCTTTTGTCTTTGAGAACACTGTCCCAGTTTATACCTATAAGTTCCTCCATTAGCTACTGAAAATTTGCCATCCTGAAGACTAGAGTATTTTTTGCCCCTCCAGTAACCCTCTTAGTAAAGCATAATACAAAATCAATGATATTGTTGTCACTATTAACCAAGTTGCCCCCAACATGTAATTTTGATACTCTGTCAGGTCTGTTGGTTCAGATTAGGTCCAGCAGTGCGTCCTCTTGTTGGCTCCATGAGTTTTTGGCAGTCTTAAATGTTTTAACCTGTGTTTAATCAGGTTAAATCAGCTGATTGAAGGCTGCCTCCAGAACCAGCTACGTAGTGCAATGGGCCCTATTAGCACTGTGCTTCACTGTGTAGAAACCCCCTTTAGTGTAATACAATTATATTGTGAACAATGCTAATTTTAACTGTGAACAACATTGGGGACAGGTATCAATAAGGGAAATTACAATCTTTGTGCAACTTTGTACAATGAGAGCAATGATGATTGTCCAAGGCAAAATAATATATGTAATATATGCATAATATGATCTCATAATACATGAAAAACAGGAAGAATACAGTGCTGTCATAGTACTTAGGTCCTAATTCCAAACAATAAAACATAGAGTATAATTTAGCAAAGTGACGCCATAGCTGTAATTACTGATGATGTCATGGCACAGGACAAAGAAACACAGCATGATAATACAATGAATGTGCTCACAGGGATGACATAATACAGAGGTGGTTACCTGTACATAGACAATTGAAATAATGCAAAAGACAGGTTATTAAGGATTATCATATAAAGAAAGTGTGACATACTTACTATGACATATATTTTACAGGTGCAAAGGAGAACCATAGGAGGATTCACATAATATTAACTTTGACGGAACATGTTTTAAGTTAAATCTTGCAAAATTGTAGCATTTTGAAAATGAAATGAAATATTACAGAGCATATTCTGAATGGAGCTGGTATGTTCTCCCCATGTTTTCATGGATGGTCTATGGCAGTGGTGGCGAACCTATGGCACGGGTGCCAGAGGTGGCACTCAGGGCCCTTTCTGTGGGCACTCAGGCCATCAAGAGAGAGGACTCCAGGTATCTTCCTACAGTCCCAGACAGCCCAGGACTTGCTGTGCACAGAGCTATTTTAACGTGGCAGCGCTATCTGGGGACTAGTGGAGGGGAAACAGATCTGGATTATCATTGTAGCTCCTGCTCCGGCCCTGACAATTCTTCCTGTTTATGGGACCCTGGAGGGAAGCTACAATGATCATCCAAATTTCTTCTACTTTCTGCTTTATTGGTGTCCTCAGGGTGCTGATATCAATGAAAGCTGTGACAGAGAAGGGAGTATAAATCACAAATTAAATTTCTGTTTTGGCACTTTGCGATAAATAAGTGGGTCTTGGTTGTAGTTTGGGCACTCGGTCTCTAAAAGGTTCGCCATCACTGGTCTATGGGTTCTCCATTCTTTTGCCACAGTCTGATCAGCGATCTATGAAACTGGCTCTAATGTGTGTCTGATATTACAAATACTAGGGTACCATTTTTATAAATACAATACACAAATATTTTTTCTGTGGAGAACTGTCACATTCTTTACTTAGATTAGAAACACATCCAGCACATTAACATCTAAGCTAAAGAAATTACGTGCATCACTATCCCAAGTGACGAGCACGGCGAGAAGTTTTTATTTTTTTGTATTTCGTTTTAGAGTTCTAGTCATCAAATATTCAGTAGTTTAAAATGAGCATCAAGTCAGATTGTTCTGCAGTTTCCATGGATGCAAGAATAATATTTTACAACCGCATCACATTCACTCATCCACCTTGGTAAAAAACATAATGATAGGAGAGGTAATAACAGAGGAGAATCTTAAATAGTAATGCTCACCTTTTCACTTTCACTTAAGTTATATATTTGGATTGTTGATGTTACCTGTTATATTAGGGAATTACATTATGAGCTATCTTCCAATTTAATGTTACATGTGTGGCATATTTAACCCCTTCACGTCTATTTTGGCCTCAAGGATACTTACTCATTTTTCAAATCTGCCCAGTGTCACTATAAGTGGTTATAACTTTGGAAAATTTTAACATATCCAGGAGATATTAAAATTTGTTTTCTCATGCCACGTTGTGCTTCAAATTAGTTTGCACTAATTTTTCTAGAATGTTATGAGGCTTATAATTTGGGTGTGATTTTTCATATCTTTTAAAAAATCAACAAAACCTGTATTTAGAGGTACCAGCTCAGCTTTCAAGTGGCCGAGAGGCATAAATAATAGTAAAACACAATTTTGAAAACAAATTGGAGGTGCGATTTAGAAGTTGTAATTTTTTTGGACAATACATTCATTTTGTCCCAAAAATTAAACATACACCATGGATGAAATGACTGAAAGCTGCACCAACTTTCATAACCAATTTCTCCTGAGCTTACTGATATCTCATATGTAGAGTTTGTATGTATGATGTAAGCCAACACCTTGGAGCGGAGTCTAAGTGGCACTCGGTTTACACCAGGGCCCGCCACACAGCGGGATGGACTTGCTGCAGTGTGGTACCACCAGGTCGATCCACAGGCGTGCCTTTGAGCTACAGAGTCGTGAGGCAGAACCATGGTCGGAGACAGGCAGCAGGTCGAGACAGGCAACACAGGATCAACGTCAGAGGCAGAGCAGATGGTCAGGGCAGGCAGCAAAGGAGCATAGTCAGGGACAGAATTGGGGTTACAACGGGAATTCTCAACACATGCACAAGGCATACGGAACACAGCTTTCTCTGAGGCATGAGGCACAAAGATCTGGCGAGGCATGAGGGAAGAGGCTGACTATTTATCTGATTAGCTGGTGACCAGTACCAATTAGCGGTGCACTGGCCCTTTAAATCGCATTGCAATCATTGCTGGAATGTGGCCAGGTGAGTAGCTCGGCGGTGGTGCTTGGGAATGGAGAGGGGCACTGGTGTGCCTGTGACCCGAGACATGGGTCGCAGGGGCACCTGTGACACTGTATGGGCAAATGGCCAGGCAAAGAATAGAAGGAGTGGACTTTTCTGTATAGCTAATTTATAAGATTTTATTAATTAATTCTTTCTTGGTGGAAGAAATTAAAACCAATATTTTTTATCTTCTTTTTATTTGGCTGTTCACCATACCATAAAAATAATACTTATTTTTATTCTATGGGTCAGCATGATTACAGCAATGCCTACATGATAGCATTTTTATTTTTTCCCAATTTTACTGAATAAAAAGCAATTTGGAGAAAATCTTGTAAGTATGAGACAATTTTTGTGCTGAAAAAGCCCCACTCGTGTTATACTCAAGTACATAAAAAAATAAGGATCGTACTTATCCTTCTGCGCTGTCCCCTGGTGTTCTCTCCTCCCCGAACCACCTCCTTGCGTACCTGGCCAAGCCAGCAGATGCACATCTACCAGCAGCAGAGAAACTAAGACGCAGCAGTTTCGCCCGCTGACGTCATAGTTTCTCTGCTGGCAGACATTACACTAAGGGGGGGGGGCACTCTGTTGTGGATGTTACACAAAGAGGGCACTCTACTGTGGACATTTTATTGATGAGGGGAGACTACTGGACATTTTATTGATGAGGGGAGCCTACTGGAGATTTCATTCACGAGGGGAGACAACTAGACATTTTATTAGAGAGTATTTCCCACCCTAGGCTTATAATCAAGTCAATTCCTTTTCCCAGTTTTTTTGTGGTAAAATTTGATACCTCGGCTTATACTTAGGCCGGCTTATACTCGAGTATATACAGTATTTTTCGGCTGACAAATCTCACTGAGGGCTTATTTTTTGCGCAAAGAGTTGTTCCTTTTAGATGTCATATTTTGGGGTGCATAACACTTTTTGATAAATTTTTAGAACTTTTTAAAGGTTATTGATGAAAAATCATATGTGGGTTTTTTGTGTGTGTATTTTTGGTTTTTAATTTTATACTTTTTTAGGTTTTTATATGGGAATGTGTCATTTTAAGAACTTTAACATTATTTAATTTTTTATTTAATTTTTAAAATGGTATTCACTTTTTTTAAAACTTATTTAAATGTATATACACTAACATACTAATATATTGCAGTGCAGTGTAAGTTATCTGAGCATGCAGACACAAGCACAGACATTTTACAGTCAGACCCGAAGCATTCTGACTGCAGGAATTACCGGGCAGCCCTAGGGCACTTGGCAAACCTCACCGCTGCCCTGAAGAGGATTGGATCCCATGGTAAGTGAGGGTCAGGGCCGGTCCCAGATTTTAGTGGGCCACTGGGCGACAGAGCCCTAGTGGGCTCCTTTATGGGCCACCCTCCAGTAGTCACACTGCCCTCCCTCCCCCCCGTGGACACACTGACCCCCCCACCCCCGTGTACACATTCCTCCCCCCCTCCTGTATACAGTCTGCCCCCTCCTGCATACACACTGTCCCCTTCCCCTGTATACACACTGCCACCCCCTCCCCCTGTATACACACTGCCCCCCTCCTCCTGTATACACACTGCCCCCGCCCCCTTTGCCCACACAGCCCCCAGTAAGTAATGTGCCTCACACAGCCCCCAGTAAGTAATGTCCTCACACAGCCCCCAGTAAGTAATGTGCCTCACACAGCCCCCCAGTAAGTAATGTCCCCCACACAGCCCCCCAGTAAGTAGTGTCCTCACACAGACCCCCAGTAAGTATTGTGCCCACACAGCCCCCCCCCCCCCCAGTAAGTAATGTGCCTCACACAGCCCCCAGGCAGTAATGTCCTCACACAGCCCCCCAGTAAGTAATGTCCTCACATAGCTCCCCAGTAAGTAACGTGACCACACAGCCCTCCAGTAAGTAATGTGACCACACAGCCCGCCAGTAATGTGCCCACACAGCCCCCCAGTAAGTAATATCCTCACACAGCCCCCAGTAAGTAATGTGCCTCACACAGCCCCCAGTAAGTAATGTCCTCACACAGCCCCCAGTAAGTAATGTGCCTCACACAGCCCCCAGTAAGTAATGTCCTCACAGAGCCCCCCAGTAAGTAATGTGCTCACACAGCCCCCCAGTAAGTAATGTCCTCACACAGCCCCCAGTAAGTTATGTCCTCACACAGCCCCCAGTAAGTAATGTGCCCACACATCCCCCCAGTAATGTGCCCGGGTTGGCCGGGTGCTGGCGCCGGGCCTGGTGAGGGTGGTCCGATCCTTGAGGGGTAGCCCCTTACACGCCATGGCAGCACTGATCATGGTACTTCTGTTTGAGGGAAGTAGCTTATTGCATGGATATATAATTCATCCATGTGCATGTAGGGGTTAAACTGAATTGAATTCAATAATATTGCTGCAGAATAAACAAGCTTTTACCAACAAGAGCAATAAGCAAATTTCTATAAGCTTTTTCCAAGTACTGCCCATTCATATAAGATAGGCTTGATTAAAAAAGACAATTTAATATTATTTGTAAACCCATGGGGAAAAAAAATTGTAGAAATTAAAATTCAACATAAAGTTTATAAACTATTTTTCTGAAAATTTCTGATTTACCATGGTTAACCATGAAATTGCTGGCACAAGTTCACTGTTTATTTTCCTTGGTGGGGGTTTAAAAGGTTTTCTGAATAATAGAAAACTCTTATGTAAAGTATAAAATATACTTTAGCTTAAAATAAACATACTCCCACTCAAAGTTGAGAAAAGCTTATAGTTGAGAGTGTGACTACTGGAACCCCCACTGATTACAATAGCGGAATACCCAGAAATCCAGAAAATGGGGGAACCACTAATGGTTGGAGCAGCAGGACAAACATGTGTTTTGCTGTCCATTCAATAGTGAGTGTTGGCAATTGCCAAGCACACTGCTGACTACCTCCAGCACCTCCGTAGCTGTGCTCTGTTCTCAGCAATTTCTGGCACTTTCGTTCTATTGAATGGATGCATGTTTAACCTGACTCTCCACTTGTTGGTGAGAACAGAACCCCTATTCTCAGTGTAGCATGGGAGAGTCCATTCTCGTGATCAAATTTTTTTTAGAAACATTATATGGCAAAATCTATTGGCATAGCAAGGATCCAGTCTCATACACTACATGGGACTGTGGTAAGTCTGCAGAGCACCATTTGTACCAGATACCTCTACCCAAGAATGTGTACCGAATGTAATTGTCAAATGCAAGATTAAATAACAAGAACTGGGTGGGGGGGGGGGGGGGGTAGATGAAATTCGGCAGGCTGTTAGTTGTGTATTGTTTTTTTTTACATGTATGTAATTGTTATAATTTTTTATATTGTTATATTTAACATGTAGTGTTTTATTGTTGAACTGTGGTGCAATAATTTGCTCTCGGAAATAAATAAAGCTTTTATCTATCCATCTGTCTATATGAGCAGCATAATAACAGATTCTAGCAGAGTACACACATTATGAAAATGCAAGTCTTACATGACAGTATGAGGGGATCAAACTCCATGAGCAAGATGTTTGTCAGCTTTTTTTCTTTCCCTTACAACTTACTAAATAATTTGTATGTAATAAACCATTTACATGCAGTAGTGGATTTCCTTGTTTATTAAGAAAAACAATCCTTGTATAATTGCATTGCTTTTTAGTGCATTTTATATCAAGTAGCTGAGTCATTGTTATACACAGACATCTAATTGTATAATTTGGATTGCCTCCATTGGATTTTGCCTTCTATCCTATTGCTATTTTTCTTTGGATTAACTTGGTTTGGCAGAGTAGAGTCAGCATGCATTTCTTCCACAGTCTGTTGCTATGGATATTTGTGCGCCTAGTTATTTCGGAAACAGGTTAACTGCAGAAATGACGACAGGTCCAAGAAAAGAAAATAGTTTTCATGCTATAAATTACTACTTTTAAAATGTTTACCTTACCATACTCACATTGGACTAGATCGAGTAACACTCTTGAATATACAGATATCACTATCCATTACTGGGATTTCCAGACATAAATCTATAAAGTGATACTATGCTCTTTAGAACAGAGTAAATGATATAGCACAGTTAAAATGATCAATAAAGTTTAAATACTATGAATCCTTAATAAGTCTAATATTATACAGTATATGCCATACAGACTAAAATAAAGCAAAGTCACAATAATTAAGGAAAAGATCATATACATAGGGTTATATATTTAATAATACAAAGTTATACATTCTTCAAGGTAAACAGTGAATCTTGCTAGATAAGACTAATTTTATGCAAAAAAAGGTCAAAAAATAATAAAAAATAATAAATAATATAATAAATAATAATATGTTTAATATAATAAATAAATTTTTGTAATCGTGGTGACCCATAGAATAAAAATAATATACTATTTGTAAGGTAAGGTAAACTTGATAATTTTCATTACCTACACCAACAAAGAGTCAATAAAATCTCACCAATTAACTACAGATGCCCCAAAATTATGTGCCAGACAATGCAAATCTGCTCTGGATGGGTCTCCTTCACTTCTGTGCCCGGCCGTGAGCCCATACAGCAGGTTACCACCACATATGATGGTAGTATCGGTACACTAGGGAGAAATTGGTTCAAACTTTGTGGAGCCTTTTTACATTTAATCCATTTAAAATGTTTAATTTTCGACCCAAAATTAATGTATTGTCAAAAAATATTGCAATTTGTAGACTGCACCTCCATTTTGTTTTAACCCCTATAAAACACCTAAAGAGTAAGCAAATTTCTTAAAAGTACTTTTTCATACGGTGAGGGGTGTAGTTTCAATAATGGAGTAATTTGAGTCTTGCTATTATTTAGGCCTCTCTTAGTAATTTGAAAATTGAGCAGGTCCATCTAAATATGGGTTTTGGTGATTTTCCAAAAAATGTGAAAAATGGCACCCAAATTCTAAGCCTCATAACTAGAGATGGGCGAATTTGTTGAAAATTAGCTTGATCCGATTCAACCCGAATCGAATCATGAGGAATCACGTTAAAAAACAGGTATTTCCTGGCCGCAGAGAGACTGTAGGGTCTTGTAGAACGTTGTGCCATGCTCAAATATGCACAGGGAGCGTGGTTTGGTCTTCAAACAATGCTGTGTTTTAGTATGAAGTGCACATGACAACCGCCACTCTTAGAATCGCTTTACTCTTCAATTCCATGGGCAGCTGCTGACTGTCCTCAAACACTTCGTCCTCGCTCTATAGTGGCGCTGAGCCCAGCTCACCTAGTAGCTCTCACGCTGAGGGAAATGAACAGGAAAGAGGCTGGTTGAGGACAGGTGAGGGCCGCTGACCTGCTCTTGGCCGGGCCAACTAATTGGTGTATCTGACAAACCCGCGTACTCTTGGATGGGGTTGCCAAATATTATATTTTAGGAATTGTGTGACCTAGTCAACCAATCAACAACCTTTGGGTTGTTCATCAACACACTGTTGCTAGATGACAACGGCAGTTCTGGACCCACAAAGTCATCCCGGCTGTGACGTCCCCTTACTGTGCTGCAACCTCTGCCTGCTCCACCTGCCACCTTTCTGTCTTACATAGTGGTTAATCAAGTACGTGGATTTAACACGTATTTCTTGCTCTCAACTTTAGCAACACAAAAAGTATGGGAATTTGCTTTATACAGATACCCCACAACGGACACCCTGGGAGAGAAGAAAAAATCACTACAGCACCTGTGCAGATATGAAACAGATTTCTTCCTTGTGGCTTCAGTAACAAAAAAGAACTGCTATTTGTGGTATACAGATCCACCTAAACACACACCCTGAGAGAGGGGCAGAAATCATTACAGCAGCTGTGTGGATATGACACTGATTTCTTCCTAGTGGCTTCAGTATCAAAAAAGAACTGCTATTTGGGGTATACAGATCCCCATAAACGCACACCCTGGGAGAGGGGCAGAAATCACTACAGCAGCTGTGTCAATATGAAACAGATTTCTTCTTAGTGGCTTCAGTAAAAAAAAAAGAACTGCTATTTAGGGTATACAGATCCCCCTAAACGCAAACCCTGGGATTCGAGCAGAAATTGCTACAGCACAGTACAAAAGAAGCAGCTTAATGCTACAGACAACACATGCAGTGTGAAATGCCGAGATTGCAAATGGCTGAAAGTTTTTATAGGGCTGTGTGACATCACATAAGCCTGCCAGTCGCTGACTGGCTTACAGGTCTGAAGATATCATCAAGGGTGTTTGTTTCTCCTTCCCCGAGTTCTCTGCCCAGGGGTGTAACTACAGTGGTAGCAGCCATAGCAGCCGCTATGGGGCCCACAGTGTCAAGGGGGTCCCGTCATCCAACCTGACAATAAAGAATAGAGGATGTGCACCACTATATATATGTTGTACATCTGTACATGGCACTGTATGTGTGTATATGTGATGTATATGTGTGTAAGAGTAAATAAATGTGTGTGTATGAAGTGTATGTTTATGTATGTAGGTATATAAATGTGTGTGTAAATATTTGAGTGTAATATGCAAAATTTAAAATGCAAAGGGGGACCCCATTCAGAAGTCTGATATGGGGCCCTGTCTATCCTAGTTACGCCCCTATCTCTGCCCCATGTAAAAAGTTGTGCTCACAGCCATTTAGCTAAAAAAGCGGGAAAAAAAAATTTGTTCCCACGTATCAGCATAAAACTTCGGATTCGTGACGAATCAAATTTTCCGTGAAATTTGTATTGATTTGCCCATCTCTACTCATAACATTCTAGTAAAATACATGAAATCTTAAAAAACCATGCCACATAAAGCAGACATTTGGGAAAAGTGATTTATGAATTAATTTGGGTGCTATGACAATCTGCTTCAAAAGTAGAGAATTTAGAACTTTGAAAATAAAGAATTTTTTAAAAGTGCATTTTCCGTGTATTATGCTTGGTGCGAACATTTCACTAAGATCATGATGGATTTTAGATCGAAACAGACTTTCAGCAATCATAATTTCTGTATATTTAGCAAAACCTTAGCCAAATGAGAAGATTAAACCTATTTTCATATTTTTTGTTATCTTAATTGGGCTTAGTTATTATTGTCACATTTACCCTTAAAGGAAAGCTACCATCCAAATCAAGCATGATAAACCAGGCATTGTGACGGTGGCAATCTATTTATATTTGTTATCTATGACTTCCTTCCTTCTAAAATCAACGTTTATACTAATGAACCTGAAGTGCTATAGAGAAGTTATCAGAGCTTCTCTCTTGTGCTGCAGATTCAATGGCTGTTACACTGTGCAGAACACTTTCCCTACCCACTATGTGCTAAAACTCTGTACTACCATGAGATTACAGTATGCAGAGGGAGGGGGAAGTGCAGAAGGAGCAGGGGAGAGGTTGAGAACAGTTAAGCTCACACAACATTATGCACTTCTATTCATTTTTAGAGTTACTACAAAAAGATTGCTTCATTGTGATCTTTTTGACAACCAGCAGTTAAACCAGTTAGAATGAAAATCTGTTAATATCTCAATTGTGTATTTGTTAAATGTTATATATGTATACGTATTAATATTAAGCTTTGTACCATTTGTATGACTGTATAAGGACTTAGGCACATGACTCTGTATACCAGCCATGTGCTCTTTGTCATTTGTGTGCTCTTTCAACAATTGGATATGCAGTACTGTTTTCACAGAACACATTCACCCATTGATGTAAATAGATGCAATGAAATAGAGAACATGGGATGACTTTTAGAGTATGGGAGCATTGGGAACCTCAAGTGCCCATGGGAAATAAATGTAGAAGTAGCCCTATGTTATATTTGTATATATTTTGGCAAATGTTTATACAGGACGAATATGGTCATAATTCATGAGCTGGTGGGGTTGAAAATTACTGCCAGTACACATAGATGGGGTATAATCAATCCTGGTGTGGAAAATATAATAATAATAATTCTTTATTTATATAGCGCACACAGATTACGCAGTGCTGCACAAAGCATGTCAAGTTGGTCCCTGTTCCCAAGGGGCTCACAATCTAAACAACCTAACAGTATCTTTTGGAGTGTGGGAGGAAACCAGAGTACCTGGAGAAAACCCACGCAAACACGGAGAGAACATAAAAACTCTTTGCAGATGTTGACCTGGGTGGGATTCGAACCCAGGACCCCAGTGCTGTAAGGCAGAAGTGGTACCCACCGTGCCACCATAATAATGGGAGGTCTTGATGTTACTCCAGCTCTGGTAGTCCTACAAGGTATTACAAGGTCTTATCCATCCCTCCCCCTGTCCTTGGTTTATGATGTTTTCTTGGAGGTTGACTCTACAGGGAGAAGTCAGTTGGATTATTCATTGGGCCATTGGCAACCTATTGTTATCACCTCCAATATACTAACTGTGGTGTGACCAGAACTATCAGTACGTGGGACAGCAGAATCTGTATATTGTGGTGGGGGCCAAAAAAACCCCATCCCCAAATGGCCAACTAATTAATGTTTAATTTCCTAATGTAGAGTCAATGGCCTAAGAACATTCTGTAGATATGTGGAATGTGTTACAGGGCCTTCTGCTTAACAAAAAGGCAAAAACAAATGTGAAATAAATAACAAGCCAATTAAAATTCTTCACACAAGATAATAATGTGCTACCATTGTTTTGCTACACAGAGGCATATCAGCTATGTGCAGTGGTAGAAGTAAAACCTGAAAAATAAAAACAGTGTACAAATAGAATGAGGACATTAAAGAAAGAAATACATGTTTTGTGTTAACACATCTCATCAATATGAGTGGCCAAATAGGCAGAAATTGGTATAATCAGCTTCCCTTCATGCTTTTTCTAAGGGCATATATTTCAATGTGCCTGTAATCACTGAGCGCTGCCATCCAGAATCGTAGGACTTAGTCATGTCCAATATAGAGTGTATCCATGGTATTGTGTTTCCCTGGAAACATCTAGCAGTGATCTCAATGTGAAATGAACTAATAAATAGAATGTATACATTTTTACATACACTATCAGTGTATAATATTTTTTCATATCTAAATTGAAGATTATATTAAAGAAGACCTGTCACCATAATTTTACCACTCTGACTTACAATGCCTGCTGCTAAAGGGTTACAAGTCCTTGCAATATCACCTAAAATTAGCTGTCAGTGGGGCACTGTACCTTAATTACAGTTGTTTTTCTGATATGCAGCTTTCCTGACTCATGATGGCTTTGACTCTTTTGTCTCCTTGACTGCCAGTGATCCACGCCCCCTATTTTGACTGACATTCATGTCATGTGACCAGAGTGACATCATATCATGTCCTATAGCCTCCTAAAATTAGCAAACTCTACCCACTGTATCTGTATCACATGAAATCACAGCAGTGAGGATGGAAAGGAGTAGAAGTCCATGGAGGCTGCTGTGATTTCATGTCATCATATACATATATGGGGCACATTTTCATATGTTCCAACTTTTGGATGAGAGAAAGAGGGACAAAAGCCCCTCCCCCTTTGTCTAAACCACGCCCATTGTCCCACCCACAGCATAGTATAATATCGACCTTGATGGTCTCCACATAGTATAATGCCCCTTAATTTGGACAACCCCCCATGAACCCGTATAATACCTCCAAATGCAACTCTGCAACAAATGAAATGTATAAAACTCCTCTTTAATTTTATCCTCCCTTTACATTTGGTTTTCCACTTTTATTTATTTCCCAAAACCTACACATAATACTATCTGTACACAAACCATCACCCCTCCTGACATGGTGTGGTCCCTGTTCTCTGTCCTTCTAATACTGTGTCCTCCTGTCCTCCATCCTCCTTCTGTAGCTCCTGCCCTCCATCCTTCTCCTATCCACAAGCCTCCTTCTGTAGCTCCTGTTCTTCAGCCTCCTCCTGTGGCCTCCTGTCCTCTATCCTCTTCCTGTAGCCTCCTGTTTTCCAGCCTCCTCCTGTGGCCTCCTGTCCTCCATCCTCCTCTTATAGCCTCCTGTTCTCCAGCCTCCTCTTGTGGAATCCTGTCCTCCATCCTCCTCTTGTAGCCTCCTGTCGTCGATCCCCCTCCTGTAGTTTCCTGTCCTCAATCCTCCTCCTGTGCCCTCCTCACCTCCATCCTCCTCCATCCTCCTCCTCATATATCCTCCTGTCCCCCAGCCTCCACCTGTCCTCCAGCCTCTTCCTCCTGTCCCCCAGCCTGCTCCAGTATCCTCCTGTCCTCCAGCCTCCTGTATACCAGCCTCCTCCTCCTTTCCTCCACCCTCCTTCTTCTGCCTCCCAGCTTTCTCCTTCTGACCCCCAGCCTCCTCATGTCCTCCATCCTGCTCCTGTCCTCCATCCTCCTCCTGTCCCCCATCCTCCTCCAGCATCCTCATGTCCTCCAGCCTCCTCCTCCTGCCCCCCAGCCTCCTCCTGTCCTTCATCCGCCTGCTCCTCCATCCTCCTCCTGTCCCCCAGCCTCTTTCATCCTCCCTCTGTAGCCTCCTGTCCTCCAGCCTCCTCCTGTAGCCTCCTCCACAATTCTCCTGTCCTCCAGCCTCCTCATCCAGCATCATCCTTCTGTCCTTCAGCCTTCACCTTTACTCCAGCCTCCTTCCTGTCCCCCAGCCTGCTCCAGCATCCTTCTGTCCTCCAGCCTCCTCCTTTTGTCCTCCATCATCCTCCTTCTGTCTTCCACCCTCCTTCAGCATCCGCCTGCCCTCCAGCATCCTTCTGTCCTCCAGCATCCTCCTGGCCTCAGCCTCTTCCTGTCCCCCAGCCTTGTCCTGTCCCCCAGCCTCCTCCTCCAGCCCCACAGCCTCCTCCTGTCCTCCTTCCTCCTTCTGTACCCCAGCCTCCTGTCCTCCAGTGTCCTCCTCCTATCCTCTAGTCCTCCAGCATCCTCCTCATCCCATCCTTCAGCCTCCTTTTGTCTGACAGCCTCCTCCTGTCCCCCTGCCTCCTCCTGCTGTACCCCAGCCTCCTCCTCCTGTCCCCCAGCCTCCTCCTCCTCCATCCTCCTCCTGTCCCTCAGCCTTCTCCTGTCCCCCAGCATCCTTCAACATCCACCTGTCCTCCAGCCTCCTCCTCCTGTCCTACAGCCTCCTCCTGTTTCGGTACAGGAAAAGGGCCGTTTCCCCCTGTCCTCTAGCAGCCTCCAGCATCCTCCTTTCCTCCAGCAGCCTCCAGCATCCTTCTGTCTTCAAGCCTCCTATCCTTCAGCCTCCCCTTGTCCCCCAGCCCCCCTGCATCCTCCTGTCCCCTATCCTCCTCCTGTGCTCAGCCCCCTCTGTCCTCTATCCTCCTCATGGCCTCCTCTTTCTGTGGCCCCCTGTCCCCTGGTAGAAAAGAAAAAAACCTCAGTTTTTTACCTTACCTCATTCCCCCGTAGTCATTCTGTCTTCTCCTGGACTGACTCATGGAGGGGGCGGGGCCAGCCGGGACAGGGCTACCTCCCCACATGACTCGTGCACACATCATGTGAGGAGGTAGAAGCAGCTGGTCCCGACTCCTCCTTGCCTCAGCTGCTCTGCAGCTGATACAAATCAGCCCAATCGGAAGAAGGTTTCATTCGTCAGGCGGTGAAGGAAAAAAATGGACTTTTTCAATGGCGCAATCCGGTAAAAGTTCCAGGCATACTCGATGCCAATTTATTCAAATGACATAGGTTAAAACAATAAAAACATAACAAAAAAGAGTAAAAGAGACAACGCGTTTCGCGTCAACCTATTGGACACTTCATTAGGTCTGAAGTATGTTGGTACCTCAAAGAGTCTTATAGCCCTCTACCAGGAAATGATGTCATGATTGACAGTGCATCTAGCCATTCATATGTTGTGATTTTATCAACCCATCAATGGCTAATTAGTAATACTTACATTTATAAAATAACTACATTTATAAAATAACCATGCAGGTGCTCGATATACAAATACAGGTGCTCAATATACAAATAGTTCCTACTAAGAAAGATCAGTCGGCGGAGGGACGATAGATCCCCTAGTAGACGATGTACGTGGACCGCAATAGACATGGTGCACATTGGAACGCTACGGAGGACGTCGGGTGTGCGGAACGCATTACGTCACTCACAGGAATTCTAATGGTTCATGGGTTTGACACGATCGGTGAATATACATTTTTATCTTATATTATAGCTTCAGAAATTTCATTTAGCCCATCAGGGCTAAGTGTCTGCATTTTAAAAATCCAGTAAATCTCCCTCCTACAGAGGGTTTGGTAACGATTATGCACAGTATCTGAAACATGATCAATAGGGCTAATCTTCATCAATTTCTCATTTTTCTGATGTTTACACAGAAAGTGCTTAGACAATCCATGTTTTAGAAATCCTTTTTTAATGTTGCATCTATGTCCCGTGATGCGGTCGTGAAGTTTTTGTGTGGTTCTACCCACATACTGTAGACCGCACGGGCACTCTATAAGGTATATCACATAATCTGACTGGCAGGTCATGGTTGTTTTAATTGGAAAGCTCTCCTGTGTAACATTGGATTTGAAATGGGTAGCATTATTGTTGATGTTTCGGCAGCAGAGACATAATTGATGCCCACACTTTCGTATTTTGGGTACAGTCTCTCGGGTACTCATTTTTACTTTATGTTGTCCTTTGTTGTGTTGTTTTATTTGACTCGGGGCCAACATATTTTTTAAAGTAGTTGCCCTTCGATAAGTTACAATAGGGTTAGCAGGAATGATAGCTTTAAGGATCTGATCTTTCTGTAGGATGTGCCAATGCTTCTTCAATATGCCTGCTATCTCTCTATAATTATCGTTATATCTAGTGATAAAGTTAAGAGGATATTCCTTAGGGTCTTTATCTATGCTTTGTGTTTTATTTTTTGACAAACATTCTTGCTGGGTAAGGGTGCTAGTTTTACGATAGGCTTGCTTTAGTATCCACTACATGTTTTAAAGCAAGCCTATCGTAAAACTAGCACCCTTACCCAGCAAGAATGTTTGTCAAAAAATAAAACACAAAGCATAGATAAAGACTAGAGATGAGCGAACATGCTCGTCCGAGCTTGATGCTCGGTCGAGCATTAGGGTACTCGAAACTGCTCGTTGCTCGGACGAATACTTCGCCCGCTCGAGAAAATGGCAGCTCCCGCCGTTTTGCTTTTTGGCGGCCAGAAACAGAGCCAATCACAAGCCAGGAGACTCTGCACTCCACCCAGCATGACGTGGTACCCTTACACGTCGATAGCAGTGGTTGGCTGGCCAGATCAGGTGACCCTGGGATAGACTAGCCGCTGCCCGCGCTGCTCGGATCATTCTGTGTCTGGATGCCGCTAGGGAGAGAGCTGCTGCTGGTCAGGGAAAGCGTTAGGGTGTTCTATTAGCTTACTGTTAGGCAGGAGTGATTCTCAAAGAACCCAACAGCCCTTCTTAGGGCTACAATAACGTTCTACTTTTTTTATTTTAATTTGCATCTAGTACCATTTTGTGAGGAATTAGCAGGGGGACTTGCTACCGTTGTGTTTAGCTCTTAGTGGCACACATATCCATAGCAAAGACCGAAGTGGGAAAATTTAGTAGGGGTTGGATTTCAATTAGGCACTAACTCAGTGTCATCTCATCTGGCATAGTAGTGTGCTTTGATACTTGGCTAGAAAATAGCCATAGGAGAATACAAAGAGCTTACTTACGCATACAGTAGCGTTCTATATATTTGATTTCTGGTTGATCTGCTGGTGGCTGTACTTTCTGCAGTGCATGTACTAGCCAATTCTGAGCAATTTGTAGTGAGACTTGCGACCGCTGTGTTCTGCGCTTAGTGACGCACATATCCATAGCAAAGACCGAAGTGGGAAAATTTAGTAGGGGTTGGATTTCAATTAGGCACTAACTCAGTGTCATCTCATCTGGCATAGTAGTGTGCTTTGATACTTGGCTAGAAAATAGCCATAGGAGAATACAAAGAGCTTACTTACGCATACAGTAGCGTTCTATATATTTGATTTCTGGTTGATCTGCTGGTGGCTGTACTTTCTGCAGTGCATGTACTAGCCAATTCTGAGCAATTTGTAGTGAGACTTGCGACCGCTGTGTTCTGCGCTTAGTGACGCACATATCCATAGCAAAGACCGAAGTGGGAAAATTTAGTAGGGGTTGGATTTCAATTAGGCACTAACTCAGTGTCATCTCATCTGGCATAGTAGTGTGCTTTGATACTTGGCTAGAAAATAGCCATAGGAGAATACAAAGAGCTTACTTACGCATACAGTAGCGTTCTATATATTTGATTTCTGGTTGATCTGCTGGTGGCTGTACTTTCTGCAGTGCATGTACTAGCCAATTCTGAGCAATTTGTAGTGAGACTTGCGACCGCTGTGTTCTGCGCTTAGTGACGCACATATCCATAGCAAAGACCGAAGTGGGAAAATTTAGTAGGGGTTGGATTTCAATTAGGCACTAACTCAGTGTCATCTCATCTGGCATAGTAGTGTGCTTTGATACTTGGCTAGAAAATAGCCATAGGAGAATACAAAGAGCTTACTTACGCATACAGTAGCGTTCTATATATTTGATTTCTGGTTGATCTGCTGGTGGCTGTACTTTCTGCAGTGCATGTACTAGCCAATTCTGAGCAATTTGTAGTGAGACTTGCGACCGCTGTGTTCTGCGCTTAGTGACGCACATATCCATAGCAAAGACCGAAGTGGGAAAATTTAGTAGGGGTTGGATTTCAATTAGGCACTAACTCAGTGTCATCTCATCTGGCATAGTAGTGTGCTTTGATACTTGGCTAGAAAATAGCCATAGCAATAGGATAGCATTGTTTGGTTTTAAAAACTCAAAAAAAAAAAAAAAAACACAAAAAAAAAAAAAAACACAAAAAAAAACAAAAAAAAGTAAAAAAAAAAATAAAGTTATAACTCTCATTTTAAAAATGTTTAACCCGAGGGCTAGGGGTAGAGGACGAGGGCGGGGACGTGGGCGTCCAACTACTGCAGGGGTCAGAGGCCGTGGTCCTGGGCGGGGTGAGACACCACCTGCTGATGAGGGAGCAGGGGAACGCCGCAGAGCTACACTCCCTAGGTTCATGTCTGAAGTTACTGGGACTCGTGGTAGAGCACTGTTGAGGCCAGAACAGTGCGAACAGGTGATGTCGTGGATTGCTGACAATGCTTCGAGCAATTTGTCCACCACCAGTCAGTCTTCCACGCAGTCCACCCATGTCACCGAAATCGCCACTCCTCCAGCTCCTGCACCTCAGCCTCCTCCCCCCCAGTCTGCCCCCTCCCAGGAAAATTTGGCATTTGAACCGGCATACTCTGAGGAACTGTTTTCTGGACCCTTCCCACAGTCACAAACCACTTGTCCGGTTGCTGCTGAGCAATTTTCCGATGCCCAGGTTTTCCAACAGTCACAGTCTGTGGGTGATGATGACCTTCTTGACGTAGTGGAAGTGTGTAAAGAGGTGTCCGACGATGAGGAGACACGGTTGTCAGACAGTGGGGAAGTTGTTGTCAGGGCAGGAAGTCCGAGGGGGGAGCAGACTGAGGGATCGGAGGATGATGAGGTGACAGACCCAAGCTGGGTTGAGAGGCCGGGTGAACACAGTGCTTCTGAGACGGAGGAGAGTCCTCGACCAGAACAGGTTGGAAGAGGCAGTGGTGGGGCCAGACGGAGAGGCAGGGCCAGAGCTGGTGCATCAGCGCCAAATGTGTCAACTAGTGAAGCTCCCGTGGCGAGGGCTCCTGCGGCGAGGGCTAGATCTTCAGAAGTCTGGAGGTTCTTTAAGGAAACACCGGATGACCGACGGACTGTGGTGTGCAACATTTGCCAAACCAGGCTCAGCAGGGGTTCCACCACTACTAGCTTAACTACCACCAGTATGCGCAGGCATATGAATGCTAAACACCCCACTCAGTGGCAACAATCCCGTTCACCTCCGGCCGTGCACACCACTGCTCCTTCCCCTGTGTCAGCTGCTAGTCAGCCCCCTGCCCTGGACCCTGCCACAAAAACCCCATCGTCGCCTCCACGATCCTCCACAGCATCCACCAGCGTTCAGCTCTCCATACCCCAGACGCTGGAGCGGAAACGCAAATATAGTGCAACCCACCCGCACGCCCAAGCCCTTAATGTGCACATCTCCAGATTGCTTAGCCTGGAGATGCTGCCCTATAGGCTAGTAGAGACCGAGGCCTTTCGCAACCTCATGGCGGCGGCCGCCCCTCGGTATTCGGTCCCCAGCCGCCACTACTTTTCCCGATGTGCCGTCCCAGCCCTGCACCAGCACGTGTCAGACAACATCATCCGTGCCCTGACCAACGCCGTTTCTGACAAGGTCCACCTGACCACGGACACGTGGACGAGTGCTGCCGGGCAGGGCCACTATATATCGCTGACGGCACATTGGGTTAACTTGGTGGAGGCTGGGACCGAGTCTGACACTGGGGCTGCTCATATACTGCCGACGCCGAGGATTGCGGGGCCTACCTCGGTCCAGGTGTTTCAGGCCTACTATGCCTCCTCCTCCTCCCACCCCTCCTCCACCTCCTCCTCCGAACTACCATCCGTGGGCACGGCGCCATCAGTCGGTAGCTCTAGGCACAGCAGCAGTGCCGTCGCTAAGCGACAGCAGGCGGTGCTCAAACTGCTGAGCCTAGGCGACAAAAGGCACACCGCCCAAGAGCTATTACAGGGCATCACGGCGCAGACTGATCTGTGGCTGGCACCGCTGAACCTCAAGCCGGGAATGGTTGTGTGTGACAACGGCCGTAACCTGGTGGCGGCTCTGCAACTCGGCAGACTGACACATGTGCCATGCCTGGCCCATGTGTTAAATCTGATAGTTCAGCGTTTCCTCAAGACATACCCCAATCTGTCTGATTTGCTCACGAAGGTGCGCCGCATCTGTGCGCATTTCAGGAAGTCCAGCCCAGATGCTGCCACTCTCAGGGCAGCGCAGCGCCGCCTCCAACTGCCCGCTCACCGACTGTTGTGCGACGTGCCCACGAGGTGGAATTCAACACTGACCATGTTATCCAGAGTTTACCAGCAGCGCAGAGCGATTGTAGACTGCCAGATGTCAACTTCCACCAGAACTGGTAGTCAGGTCAGTCAGCTTCCTCAAGTCTACAATGAGGAGTGGACGTGGATGTCTGATATCTGTCAGGTGCTGAGTAACTTTGAGGAGTCAACACAGATGGTCAGTGGCGATGCCGCCATCATCAGCCTCACCATCCCGCTGCTTGGCCTGTTGAAAAACTCTCTGGTCAGCATGAAGTCGGAAGCTTTGCGCTCGTCACAAGAGACAGGGGAAGAATATTCCCTTGTTGATAGCCAAAGCACCCTCAGGTCTGTTTCTCAGCGCATATCGGAGGAGGTGGAGGTGGAGGAGGATGAGGAGGAAGAGGAGGAGAATGTTGGTGAGACACAAGAGGGGACCATTGTTGAGTCCTTTACTGTTCAGCGTGTATGGGCAGAAGAAGAGGAGTTGGAGGAGTTGGAGGAGGAGGAAATGGACAGTCAGGCCAGTGAGGGGAGTGAATTCTTACGCGTTGGTACTCTGGCGCATATGGCAGATTTCATGCTAGGCTGCCTATCCCGTGACCCTCGCGTTCAAAGAATTTATTCCAGCACCGATTACTGGGTGTTCACTCTCCTGGACCCACGGTACAAGCAAAATCTTTCCACTCTCATCCCTGCAGAGGAAAGGAGTGTGAGAATGCATGAATACCAGCAGGCCCTGGTGCACAAGCTGAAACAGTATTTCCCTTCTGACAGCGCTAGCGGCAGAGTGCGTAGTTCTGCGGGACAAGTAGCGAGGGAGAGTAGGCGAGCAGGCAGCTTGTCCAGCACTGGCAAGGGTACGCTTTACAAGGCTTTTGCCAGCTTTATGTCACCCCAGCAAGACACTGTCACCTGTCCCCAGTCTCGGCAGAGTAGGGCTGATCTTTACAGAAAGATGGTGAGGGAGTACGTAGCTGACCATACCATCGTCCTAAATGATCACACAGCTCCCTACAACTACTGGGTTTCAAAGCTGGACATGTGGCACGAACTGGCGCTGTACGCCTTGGAGGTTCTTGCCTGCCCTGCCGCTAGCGTCTTGTCCGAGTGGGTTTTCAGTGCAGCTGGTGGCATCATCACCGATAAGCGTACACGCCTGTCGACTGACAGCGCTGACAGGCTGACGCTTATTAAAATGAATAAAGGCTGGATTTCTCAGAATTTCCAATCTCCACCAGGTGAAGGAAGCTCAACCTGAATAATTGATCCACTCCTCCTCCTCCTCATTTTCCTCCTTCTCCTCCTCTTTGTACAGTAAAGCAGAGGAAAATGGCTATTTTTTGACAGGGCCCACTGGCTCTTGCTATAGTACTTCATGCATTTAATTTTTCTGGAGGGCCACCTACCCGGTCCTCTGTTTGAAACAATTTTTGTGAGTGCCACATACAGGCACTCAATCTATTCCATTTTACTGCAGGGCCACCTACCTGCTCCTCTGGTTTGAAACATTTTTGGGACTGCCACATACAGGCACTCAATCTATTCCATTTTACTGGAGGGCCACCTACCTGCTCCTCTGGTTTGAAAAATTTTTGGGACTGCCACATACAGGCACTCAATCTATTCCATTTTACTGCAGGGCCACCTACCTGCTCCTCTGGTTTGAAACATTTTTGGGACTGCCACATACAGGCACTCAATCTATTCCATTTTACTGGAGGGCCACCTACCTGCTCCTCTGGTTTGAAAAATGTTTGGGACTGCCACATACAGGCACTATCCAAATTAAATTGTCTCCATAGCAGCCTCCACACGTTGTCTCCATTGCTACCTCCAAAAGTCGTCCATATAGCTGCCTCCATACATCGTCCCTTTATCAAACGAGGTGTGTCAGGCAGAAATTTGGGTTGTTTTCATGGATTCCACATCAAAGTTGTTAACTTTGTCGCCACCCTGCTGTGTTATCCACAAAATATACTGGCAAACTTTTACCATTTAGGGATATTATTTCAGCGCTTCTTGCGCATCTGTTTACATTCCCCTCACCCGGCATATCCTAAACTTATAAGAACGCTACTACACTTGATCTTATACAAAAGGTTCTTAGAAGTGCTGTTTGGGGAGTAGCCTAGAGACAGGGGCTTGAATTGGCGAAAGCTCGCCTGGCAGCCGAGCGCCAGCTCCATGCGCATCATGCGCTTCTTGCGCATCTGTTTACATTCCCCTCACCCGGCATATCCTAAACTTATAAGAACGCTACTACACTTGATCTTATACAAAAGGTTCTTAGAAGTGCTGTTTGGGGAGTAGCCTAGAGACAGGGGCTTGAATTGGCGAAAGCTCGCCTGGCAGCGGAGCGCCAGCTCCATGCGCATCATGCGCTTCTTGCGCATCTGTTTACATTCCCCTCACCCGGCATATCCTAAACTTATAAGAACGCTACTACACTTGATCTTATACAAAAGGTTCTTAGAAGTGCTGTTTGGGGAGTAGCCTAGAGACAGGGGCTTGAATTGGCGAAAGCTCGCCTGGCAGCGGAGCGCCAGCTCCATGCGCATCATGCGCTTCTTGCGCATCTGTTTACATTCCCCTCACCCGCCATATCCCAAACTTATAAGAACGCTACTACACTTAACTTGGTGCAGGCTGGGACCGAGTCTGACCCTGGGGCTGGTCATATACTGCCGACGCAGAGAATTGCGGGGCCTACCTCGGTCCAGGTCTCAAAGGCCTACTATGAAATATATTGAAACTTTGGAGGTTAGGTATTAGTCTGATAGTCCAGGGCAGAGCATTCCATAGAATTGGTGCAGCTCTAGAGAAGTCTTGGAGACGCGAGTGGGAGGTCCGCACTAGGGTAGAGGTTAATCTAAGATCACTGGCGGATCTAAGAGCACGGGTTGGGCGATAGACTGAGATAAGAGAGGAGAGGTAGGGGGGTGCAGCATTATACAGAGCTTTATGGATGAGGGTTATTATTATTTTAAACTGTATTCGAAAGGAGACTGGCAGCCAGTGCAGCGACTGGCATGAACTGTAAGCATACATGGTCCCCTTATCAAACGAGCTGTGTCAGGCAGAATTTTGGGTTGTTTTCATGGCTTCCATGTTAACTTTGTCGCCACCCTGCTGTGTAATCCACAAAATATACTGGCAAACTTTTATCATGTACCGATATTATTTGAGCGCTTCTTGCTCACCTCCTTTGGTTCCTCTCTGACACCCATTGGTTTGAAGCCTGAGTCCAATTAGGGTATGTCGCCATGCCACTCTCTAGCCTGCTGCCGCTGCCTCTGCCTCTGCATGCCGTCCCCTATAGTGTCAGGGTCAATTATTGGATGTTTTACATGCTATCTAGCTTCATTCTGTCACTCTGTCATGGCCATGCTGTTGCCCATAATTTCGGCATAATGGTGCGATTAAGCAGCCTCAGAGGCATCCATGCATGCTGCCCCTGCTGTTTCCTGTCCATTTCCGTGGTGTTTCCATCCTTTTCTGAGGTTCCCAGGTGTTTGGCCAAGCTTCCCTGTGCAGAGCCTTGGTCCCCTTGAAAAATGCTCGAGTCTCCCATTGACTTCAATGGGGTTCGTTATTCGAGACGAGCACTCGAGCATCGGGAAAAGTTCGTCTCGAATAACGAGTACCCGAGCATTTTAGTGTTCGCTCATCTCTAATAAAGACCCTAAGGAATATCCTCTTAACTTTATCACTAGATATAACGATAATTATAGAGAGATAGCAGGCATATTGAAGAAGCATTGGCACATCCTACAGAAAGATCAGATCCTTAAAGCTATCATTCCTGCTAACCCTATCGTAACTTATCGAAGGGCAACTATTTTAAAAAATATGTTGGCCCCGAGTCAAATAAAACAACACAACAAAGGACAACATAAAGTAAAAATGAGTACCCGAGAGACTGTACCCAAAATACGAAAGTGTGGGCATCAATTATGTCTCTGCTGCCGAAACATCAACAATAATGCTACCCATTTCAAATCCAATGTTACACAGGAGAGCTTTCCAATTAAAACAATTGGCATCGAGTATGCCTGGAACTTTTACCGGATTGCGCCATTGAAAAAGTCCATTTTTTTCCTTCACCGCCTGACGAATGAAACCTTCTTCCGATTGAGCTGATTTGTATCACTCAACGCCGGTAGCTACCACTGCCGGTTAGGACTTGGCAGCACCCGACACGCACTATACGGTGTTGTGCCCGGACGCACAACCCCAAAAGGTGAGCACCCCTCCTTACGGATTTTAAAATACATATTGGTCGTTTTTATCTGCACCAGGAAGCGTCTGTCTTTTTCTCTTTCCTTTCTATACTGCTCTGCAGCTCTAATGTTCTGGGTCAGGAGGAGACGGTACAAACTGGAGGAGGTGGGCCAAACCTGGGATATTGTTCCAACCGCCCCTGACGGCGGGAGAGAACCCAAAAACTGGGACTGTCCCGCCAAATCCAGGACTATTGGGAGGTATGTATTTTTCAAATGTAAAGGGTACAAGACTTTTGATTACATCACCATGGTCACATGACATGAACTGCTGAATAGGAAGGAGGCATAATGCCTGGAGAGGAATAAATAGGAGGAGCCAGATGAACATGACACATCCCCTCTGATTCCAGGTAATATGAGAAAAAATTGCTTTATGGGCATGTGAAGGAAACAATTTTTGGCTAAAAGAGGGGTGTAAGTTAGTTAATAAGGCTCTTTAGAAACCTATCACTAGATTATTTTTCCATTAGTCCTTATGCATCAGATTTCAGTTAAAAGTCAAAGGGGTCTCTTAGGATCTATTGTGAAAATAGATTCTTACAAATGTTGAAGGAAAAGGTACAACAAAAGAAATTTGTTTTTGTTATTGCATTGGACAGATTCTGCTACCTCACTGACCCTCATCTTCCATTAGTTGGGATGGAGATTTGCAGACTGGAGTACTTTTACGTTTAGCAAAGCAGAGCTGCAAAGTTTGGGTTTGTAGCAAACTTTGCGGGTTTGGGTATGCGTTCCTGACCCAAATTTCATTAGATTGCGGACATTAACTCTGGTTAATGTTGCAGACTGCAGTTAAATCAAAGAGGCTGCTCCATGATTAACCTGACGGCAGTGCAGGGTGCTGCAATATTGAGGAGGATCACCACTCTCAGATGACATCACTGGAAGTGGCAAGCCTCCCTAAAATGGTGGTGCCCGGTGCCCCCGGCATGTTAGTACATGCGGCAACAGTTTGGGTACTGAACCCAAATGACAACCAGTAATACCCGCAATTGGTTCTGGCACCAATCTCAGGTTTTAAATGTTTAAATACAGCTTGCACTAACATGCAGACGTCATTGGGCACCACCGTAGTGGGGAGGATTGTAAGAAATGAGCTCTTCACGGACTGGTGAAGAAACAGTGATAGAGAAACTACAGTGCACTGAATTCTCCCATAGTCAGGGCCACATCTGCCATGAGGCGAGATGAAAATCTCGCCTCAGGTGGCGGATACCTGAGCTCTGAGTGAGGCGGCAAAATTTGGGGCCATAATGTGGGCGATTCCGGTGGCGATTGCCGCCCCAATCGCCGACATGAAAAATCAATCCTGCCTGTCTCTTTAAGAGACAGACGCGAATGAAGTACAGAGCGGCGCCAGCACAGATCCTTCTGTCTGTGCCGCTCTGTTGCTCTGGAGGACGTCACGCTGCCTGCGTCCCTTCACAGAGCACAAGGCAGCCGAAGACCCGGGAAGAGGACGCGAATGCCGGTGAGGGAGCGTGACAGGAGTCTAGGTGAGTGGATTGCTTTATTATTTTTATTAAAGACGAGCTGTATATCTAAATAAATGGGGGGCAGTATATCTAAGATAACGGGGCGCAGTATATCTAGGAAAAGGGGGGCTGTATATCTAGGAAAAGGGGGGCTGTATGTCATAGAATATGGGAGCTGAAGACATCTGCAAGCAAATTCAACAGTCCTTGGCGGGAGAAGACTTAATGAAGTCCTCTTCCTAATGCAGCAGATCGTCACTTGTGAGGTACTAGATGGCACTATTGTCTGTGTCACTGACCGGCTAGTGGTACCACGTGTGGTGTCACAGAGGGCCAGTTACTAATTTTAAGTAATGTTGTCAGCATTTTTTTTTTAACAGGTTGTAAATGGTTTTTAAAAATGTGGAAATTCATTGGGCCGAACATATCCTGGAAGCGGGGGGGTATGCTGGTGTTGTGGAGTGAGGGGCGTCATTTTAATTTTCGCCTCAGGTAGTAAAAACCCTAGAATCGGCCCTGCCCATAGTGGTGTCACTGCTGTCACGTCACTGAAGCCCTCTCCCCCTGGACACATCAGAAGAAGTGTGATATTCAGTACAGAACGTTTCTGCCCATGGAAAAAAAGGGCTGAGGAAACATCTGGCTGCAGTCACATTGAATACTAGTTGTAAGCTTGGAGGATGTCTGTCTACACAGTGCAAAGAGTAGGACTAAACAGCAGGTAATATTGAATGATTGAATGGATGAGACCAAGCCAGTGTGTTGATATGGATATAATGGAACAAGATAATGAAACTAGACACCAGGACTAATGGATATGTTCAGTGACCTTCCATCACAGCAGCATTAGAGTGAGAAGGATCAGAATGGGTTTCAGCTACAGATAGGATAATGTACATAGATTGTGTTTATGTCTCTTGAGGCATCCACAGAGTTAAAGAAAATCCTCCATCAAAATCCAGCATGATAAACTTTTAAATAAAGGCATCATGATTGAAGCAATCGTCTTATATTTGTTATCCATCATCTCCTTCCGTCTACAATTTACTCAGGTGGGTGTTTCCTCAGGGCTGTAGCTTCACAGGCTGTCTGAATGAGAAGAGCACTTCCAGCTGTTGCTATGTTATGCAGACAGAGAAAGGAGGGAGAAAGGGGGCGGGACATGTTCTGCTCATTGTAACAGCCTCTGAATCTACAGCACTGAAAGGCTCTGGCCCAGCATATTTTTAAAAGTTGTTTTTAGAAAGAAGGAGGCCATGGATGACAGATATAAGACGATTACCACAATCACAGTGCCTGGATCTATTAGTAGGCGCCCCAACTATATCATGCTTGATTTTGATGGCAGATTTTCTTTATGGATGAGTGCAGATGAACATTAGTATGTTTATAGTTGCCATCTTTTGACATTTTAGAATCTGAATAACACTATTATTACTGCTTAATAATGCAGAGTAATCGCTATACAGTATTTGACGGTTCTCGCAATTCATATACATCTATCTATATATATATCTATAGATATATATCTATAGATATATATATATCTAACTTTCATAAATGGAATACAATGTCGCCCTACTATTAAGAATATAATAACATTTATTGACTTTTTCACATGGATCTGTTCAATATGTTTGTTCTAATAGACTTTGAGCTGACATAAAGGTAGAAAACATCACAAAGTTTGTTTTCCTTTTCATAAATTATCCAGTATGAACAGAGATGAAATAGAAATTACGTAATGTTCTTCATACAACAGTGTCCAGGAACATTTCAGATGTAACTTTAATGTATCATAAATTAATAAGGACTGAAGAGGAAAGCTTTGTGCACTGAAGGTTGTCAGCAATATTCAGATCACCATTTATGGTAGTCATTTTAGTTTATCAATGGACTATTTCCAAACCATAGTAGAATAGGAGATTCACTGGAATATAATTCAGAAGCCTTTATTTAAAGGAATTGGCCCATGAAAAAAAGTTCTCAAAATTTTATCCCCATTCAAAGATCATTTTACCCCCTTCCTTTACAGTTTTATTGCTGTTTTAGCTTCAATGTGGGCTGACAATGTGCTTAGATTTTCAGGGTACAAGTTTATCTACACTTTTTTTTAGCTTCTGAACATTCTACTAGTATCTTAAACATAGATAAAGAGAGATCACGGCCAAAAAATGGACATAAAACACAATGTCACACTCCAGCTCTTTTACCTCACCTTATCAATAAATCACACAGTCAGCTCTGATATAACAAGATTATCTGTCTGTAGTTTGTAGAGTAAGTCTCTGCACACTGCTGCTTGCCGGCAGGAAGTGCCTGTATCTGTGCTGGTCTTGTTATGTAGGGAGGAAGGGGCAGGAGGCAGAGAGCACTGCAGTGTGCACACAAGAGAAGCTATTCATCAGAAGAATCTGAACATAGTCAGAAGATTCACAGTCATATCTAAGGGCAACCAAAATTGTAAACATCAAGACTGATAGAGACAGGTTGGAATTATATTTGTGAAATGCTGTAGTTTTGTTAATAACAGTGAATTAGAGAATGTGTAATGTTGTTATCCTGAGCATATTTAATAATTTTGTCTTCTTGGGAATACTCCTTTAATGTACATATTTGTAAGACATGCATGGAATAATAAACCTCACTATTATTTACAGAGTGCTGCTTCAATTCTGGAATTTTTTGCAAGACATGATAGCAACAGAGACTGGTTTAAAAAACAAATCCTATGTTTGCTTTAACTATAATAGTATAGCTATGGTTTGGAATAGGTCATAGACAAACTTACATTACTGTAAGTGTTTGCAATATTGTTCACTATATACTGGTCTGCCTGCTAAGCACTGTCTGTGCTATAAATCTCAAGCAGGGTATATGTTCTCCCAGAGCAGTGCCAACTCACATTGTAGACAACACATGAAACCATATGTAGCTTAGCAAAAACTCAAATCTTTATTGAAAATACACACATATATATATATATATATATATATATATATATATATATATATATATATATATATATAACGTATATATACACCAAAACAAGAATTTGGACCGAGCGGGCGGTTTAACGTTCCAATTGTGTCACAAGAGCTAGCATTTACATACATCAGGAAGAAGAAGGTGAACTGCGGCAGACATGAGCGGGAAAGCCACGCTTGCAGGATATCAGGCGCACGATCTTAGTGTATCGTGGCACAGTGCATTATTGTCGGACAATGTACTTTCTGTGAACTCCTCCAGACGGGTAAGTAAATGTGTTAAAGTCGCTCCAAAGAAAATTGGTGCAAACTGTCAAAAACAGTGCAGGGAGCGTCAGATTCATGAAGAATGTGCACCAGAAATCATGAATCTGGTTTCCTCTACACAACACGCAGGAAAACTGCATATAGTGCAGTATGCACTGTTCTTAGTAAATGTGCCCCATTATCTTCCTTCTTTCTAATTCTATTACAAACATAAGTGTTGATTTTCTGTGCATTTGGTTATACTGGGCACCACAAAGCACAGATTACATCATCTTTTGGTTTTTAGTCATTATTTATTCATGTTCAAGGTATAAAATATGGGTCAAGATCATGGTTTGGGCTTCATTGATGACTTTTTTCTCTTTTGATGTACTTCTGAATGGGACTTAGGCAAACAAAAGGTGTGGTGTTTTTACTATTTGACTTAGTGCTGCTCTCAAATTTGTTTGTATTTTTGGCTATGTAGGGGGGGGGAGTGTGTTGTTGGAATATATATTCATCCTGTTATTTTAAATTAGAATGTTTTATCCATTTCTTTTTTGGGATATATTATATTTGAAAAATAAAAATACATGTGAATGGGACATAGTGGGTTAGGCAAACAAAAGGTGTGGAGATTTTAGTATTTGACACAGTGCTGCTCTTAAATGTGTTTTTTATATTTTGGCTGTGTAGGGTGGGGAGTGTGTTGTTGTAAATTCATCCTGTAATGTTAAATGGAATGTTTTTTCCATTTCTTTTTTGGGATATGTTATATTTGAAAAATAAAAATAAAGACAAACAGAATAATTATGACTCATATAAAGTAGTTTCTATCATCTAAGGAGCATTTTAGTAGTTGTTGGAAGGTGAAGAAAAGTGAAAGGCACAGACTTGAAAGTTCATTCATGGTACACAGTATATGACATGTCGACACAAAAAATCTATTATACAAAGCAATAAACTGAATGGAAGTCAATAAAAACAACTGCAATGATCAATGTTGTTCCCACTGTGCAGGTGTTTTACTTCTAATCATTATAACTTGTTACAAGTATGTTATTTTTGTTATTTTGTGATAGTACTGGCAGAATCCTTAATAATCCTCTTGTATTCACATGACATTTCTTCACTTTCCACCCGGCCTCTTGTATCTTTCCACATGTAATGAATGCAATGGTTGATTTTAATACTCCGTCTTCTAAACAAATGAGGCTTAGATCCTCACAATAAACACAGCTTGAAAAATGCAGCTGTTTCTACTCATAGGTCTTCATGTATTGGAGAATGACAGCCATAAGATCAGCTCTGATTTATGAAAAGAAAGGCTCCTAATTGTCAAATACACTTCTACATTTAAAGGACATCTACCACCAGGATGAAGGATTATAAAGCAAGCACACTGACATGCTGATATGTGCCCCCTCTGGCAGGATCAGCTCTTATTTAAGCTTCCTATACCCTTGTTTTGAAAAAGAAAATGCTTTTTTGGCTTTATTATGCAAATGAGAATGAAGGGCTCTAGACTCAGATCCGGCCAGAGGAGGCACACATCAGTATGTCAGTGTGCTTGGTTTACAAACCGTCATCCTGGTGGTAGCTGTCCTTTAAGATATGAGGTGACTTTCTGGTGTTGTTTAAAAAAAAATGTTAAAATATTTAACTTTGTCTTTAAGACAGGTTTCAGTGCTATGGAAACAATGTCACAATGTGAACACACAACATTTATCCTTGAACCTCCCCCTCCCATCTAAATGTATGTAATAGAGAAATCATTTTATATGTGAGATGCAGCATTATTTATTCTTGATCTGAACAGACTCAATAGATTTAGGCTTTAATTCTTTCCCTTTATGCTTTGCTACTAAACTCATCAATTCCATGTAGCAATAGACTAGTTTACAAGAGGCAGTAGCATTTTTGCCTCCTGGGGACGCAGTGATATAAGATGTGACTTAGCTTACTGATAGTGCAGAGTGGACCAGAAAAAGAATGTTGAGCACTCCTGATGACTTATACCTCATGCACATGACCGTATGAAAAACAGGTGCACTCTGTCAGCCAACCTATAGTCAGCCCTCCATCGTTTGTCAGCCCATGGATATGGTACACGCTTATCCACCCATAATGTGGAGAGACTGACCTTTGTCAAGATGAACCAAGCATGGATCGGCAAGGATTTAAACACACCAATGCCTTATGCATCAGATTAGATCAGCCATGATGCTTTCCCCAAACATTGAGAAATTAGTCTGGATTCTAACTACCTCCCTCAGCCCCTATTCTGATGCTGCCACCCGCCTGATGCCACACATCTGTTGAAAATTGCTCCATCTGCCTCCCACCATATTTTACCAGGTACTGGAATTGTCACCCACCTCCACACTCTGTCATCGTACCACTTTCTGACCTCCTGCTGCTGCTGCCGGCACCTCGACACTTTTATAATTGTGCCACACTGTGGCCTACCATGTTGCTGTCACCACCAGAATTTGTCATTGTGCCACTCTCTATGTTTGTTTTCCCTTTCATTTCATCTGTCAGAAGGAATGAAAAACCTCAGGATTGATAGCCAAAAGCAGCAGTGGATACAGAACACAGAGGACATGCAAATATCGCATTTACTGGTCATCTCTGTTTTGGATCAACTCCTGTTTGTTTTTGGCTTTAGCAATACTGATGGATTATTGACTGGACACTGACGGATGAAATGAAGGGCAAAATGATCGGTAACGTCAATGCAGAATTACTGTCGACACCCTCTGCACCCTCTGGGGGGTTTCTACATGTATCCGCGTTTAACAGAACAGGTTATGTTGTAATCTATGGAATCATCTGATGTCAGTGTGAAAGAGTCCACTCTTTGATGTTTTAGTGGGATCTTAGCCCTCAGCTCAGTCCTTTCGAGCTGGCACAGACGTTACCTTGTCAGGCTGCGCTTCCGCTTCACTTATTTGGTGAAGTTGGCATCTGTAAGTGCCCTTGGAATTGAAGAGTGAAGCGATTCTAAGAGTGGTGGCTGTCATGTGCATGTCATACTAAAACACAGTGCCTCTGGATGTAGTGCTCTGCCCCTCCCCTTGCTCCTTCAGTTCAGGAGAATATGAGCAGACAGAAAGACCTGCCCAACCATAGGACTGAGTTTATAATCACATCCATGGGCAGCTAAAATATATAAGATTTTTGTTAATAGCATTGAATTATAGAATTTGTGATTTCATGGGAATACCCCTTTAAATAATGAAACCATATAAAGAAAGTCTAAGCATGTGTGAGACTGTAAGGCTAGACTGCCCCAACAATTTTGTCCAGTTATATGGACTAGGTGTAAGAAATTGAACATAATTAGTATGACTATAAAATAATTTATATTACTGAAGTGCATAAAGTTGATCATTGGTTCTTAGTATCCACAGTTAAAATAACAGGAATTATTTTATACCTTGTATTAAAATATCATTACTTTGAAAAAAAAGAATGGACCCTGAAATCTTTTGTAGTGAAAAAAATGATGGACAAATACCTTAATTAGGAGGTTGACTTTAATGTGTATACAACTAAATAGGTTTTATTTTTCTCTGTTCAATTCCTTAATGTTTCATTTGATGCTATGTTGAAACTTGTTTTAAGGAGGTTTTTTTTTTTAATATATTTTTGTATAATTGATACATTGTTTGCAATTATAGATGTGGATATTACAAGCTTTTTGGGTTTTGACAGTTTACCTCAAATGAAGATGATTAAAACTTACGTGAGGCTGTTTGGCATGCACTGTTTATGTTGATAAACTACTTCCTGCTAAAAGAATCTAACTTCTCAGTATAATAAAAGGAAAAGGTGTTAAAGGTAACCAACACATCATTGCATGTTGTATGTTTTTCTATGATGATACTATTTAAGAATCGAGATGCTGAAAGACGATTTATATTCTAGGGCTACTTTCACACTAACATATGCTCACCAAGGCTGTAGAGCAGGCAAGCATACAGGCGTGTTCTGGAGAGAGAAGGGGTGAACAGTGCTCACCCCCTCCCCCCTATTGTGAGGCAAGGTGCCTAGCCATACATGTAGGTAGAGCATGCGTTATCTTTATCTCGATGATGTTACTGTACAGTGACACATATGTGTGGTCACTGTACCGCAGACAGCCCCCATAGGCTTCTATGGAGCCGATATCCACCCGCAAACTGCACCCGGATATCAGTCCCTCACACGTTGGTGTGAAAGAGGTCTAACAGTGCTTGGATTGGAAATGCCCTTGGTCTATATATGCACTTTCTAAATACTGGTGTAGTGCAGTAAACTATTTCTGATGACTGCTTAAGGAAGAAGAAAGACAATTTATTTAGTGTTTGTCTGCTGCCCTTGTACCCCAGTAGTCCTTTTTATGGGAATCTGTCACAGTTTTGACCATACAAATCTGCGGTCAGTGTCAGGAAGCAGCCCTGGATATGTATTTAACCATACCTTGTGAAAAATGGTTTTATATTCCCAGGTGTTAGTTTGGACTTTGGGGTGCACAGCTGTGTGAAATATTTTCAGAAAACTCCTCCACAAATCTTCCCCTCGCCTTTGTATTTGGTGAACGGTCAACTGTACATTGAAAGTATTGAGGAGAAATTTGGCATGGTATACTTATTTATTTTATCCATCAGCCACATAGACTTGGTAACCTCCAAAACAGCACCTTCATAAACAGTACCCTAATAATACCAGTCATAGGGATCCTTTGAATTTAGGGAATAAATGTCACTAGTGGGAAAAACTTTTTAATATTTTGTTCCTCTTACCCACAGACCAACTAACTACAGGTGGTCCCCTACTTAAGGACACCCGACTTACAGACGTCCCCTAGTTAAAGACGGACTCCACTTCCCACTGTGACCTCTGGTAAAGCTCTCTTTACTATAGTCCCAGACTGCAATGATCAGCTGTAAGGTGTCTGTTATGAAGCTTTATTGATAATCCTTGGTCCAATTACAGCAACAAAAAAAAATTGAAACTATAATTGCCACTGGTACAAAAACATCTTTTTCTGGAGTTACAATTATAAAATAGACAGATTCGACTTACATACAAACTCGACTTAAGAACAAACCTATGGAACCTATCTTGTACGTAACCTGGGAACTGCCTGTATATCTAATATATTCTTGAGAGAATGTATAAGGATGGATCAATGCACATGACAAGAAGTCAATCTTATTTTTGTACATCAAAGAATAAAAGCTAGAGACTGATATTCTGCAGTAGGCATGATAGGAAAGTATGTATGAAACCCAAATAGGTCTAAAAGGGCCCTTTCTAGGCCAAATCAAAATATAATTTAACAGTGAAATGCCATGCTATTTATTTTAGTGATGATGGGAAGTACTGTATTTAAAGAATTATCATCATTTAATTATTTATCAAAATATTATGTAGCTTTGTTTCTGTTAAGAAAGTTCTTAGAGAAACAAAGGGTTTGCGATCAATATCGTCTTACTAAAAAATTCAGTGGTGGTCATTTAATACTCTACAGTGAGAGAATCCAGAAGGAAAGATCCACCTGACTGTAATGTAAGGAATATTGTTTAGACGTCTTATATGTAACTTAAAGTCACTTTGGTTCTATTGATAGACACTGTAACTCATTTATCATATCATATATAATTTAAGCAGTAAACATGACATCCCAGTAGAGTGACTATTAATTCTTACATTAGTAAATAACTCCTTAATGGCATTACCACTAGCAATGGGAACTGCTCAAAGAGAAAGGCTGGGTCCATAAGTTTTCACGTATACTCACAAAAAAGGTCAGCTGAAGACCTCACTGAAACCCATTAGTCTAAGATAAAACTTCTTTCTTATATGATAGATAAAAATGTACAGCACCTGTCCATGCACAAGAAAAAATGTTAAAAATCTACCGCTGTAGTAAAAATAAATATGTCCCAATAATAGCCTAGAGCAGTGACGGCAAACCTTTTAGACACCGAGTGCCCAAACTACAACCAAAACCCACATATTTTTCGCAAAGTGCCAAAGCCACAATTTAAGCAGTAACTTATTACTCCTTGCTCTGTCACAGATTTAAATTGTATAGGCACCTGAGGACACCAATACAGTAGAAAGAAGTTTGGATCATCATTGTAGCTTCCTTCTAGGGTCCTTGGCTGCCTGTGATTACAAGAGGCCTTGAGTCCTATCTGGCGAACCCTGCCCTGAGGTGATGGCAAGGGTACCCATATAGAGGGCTCTGAGTGCCACCTCTGGCACCCGTGCCATAGGTTCGCCACCACTGGCCTAGAGCAATATAGGGATAGTGGAAATCATCACTTTTTTAGGAAATGAATATCCAAATGAACAAAGGGCAACACGAGGTCACTATTATATCTTTGTAAAAAGTGAAGGTTATCCTTGTTAAAATATGTGAAAGGTTTTAATGTTTATTAATTATTGTATCACCCCAATAATTAGAGGTTACACTCATTGACAGTATGATACTATTTCACTTATTTAAACCCTTTAGGACGCAGGGTTTTTTCGCTCATTTCTCGCTCTCCACCTTCAAAAATCCATAACTTTTTCATTTTTCCATGTACAGAGCTATGTGAGGGCGTATTTTGTGCGTAACAAATTTTACTTTTCTGTGATATTATTTATTATAATATACTGTGTACTGGAAAGCAGGAAAAAAATTCCAAATGTGGAAAAATTTAAAAAAATGTGTGTAGTGTTCTTGCAGGCTCAGTTTTTACGACTTTCACTCTGCGCTCCAAATAACACTTCTACTTTATTCTTTGGTATGGTACAATTGTGAGGATATACAGTTTTTATTGCGTTTCAATACATTTTCAAAAATTAAACGAATGTGTACGAAAAAAGAAAAAAATTTTTTGCCATCTTCTGACGCTAATAACTTTTTAATACTTTGGTGTACGGAGCTGTGTGATATGTCATTCTTTGCGAAATGAGACGACGTTTCCATTGCTACTATTTTGAGGACTGTGCGATATTTGATCACTTTTCATTACATTTTTTATGTCATGTAAAAAGGTGTGAAAGTCGCATTTCGGAGATTTGGGCGCCATTTCACGTCTCGGAGGTCACCATATATTTTGATAGATCGGGCATTTTGGGACGCAGTGTTACCTGATGTGTTTGTGATTTTTACTGTTTATTATATTTTATATCAGTTCTAAGGAAAGGGGTGGGGGTGATTTGAATTGTTTATATTTTATACATTTTTTAAATTTTTAAAACTTTTTTTTCTTTTTTTTTTCACAATTTCTTAGACCCTCTAGGGTACTTTAACGCTAGATGGTCAGATTGTTCCTACTTTATTCTGCAATACACTGGCCACTGGCTCTTTGTAACGAATCTTCTGACCATTCAGCTTCGGGTCTTTTTTTAATTTTTACTTTGACTATTTTTCAGACTCCATAGTGTACTTTAACCCTAGGCTGTCCGATTGATCCTAGGGTTAGTATGGCAGTATATGGGGACTTTCATCCTCATACATTACAATGTGCTGATAGCACATTGTAATCAAAGGGTAAAAAAGAGACAGCCTCAGGTCTTTGGAGGACCCGAGGCTATCATGGTGACGGATCGCGCTCCCTGAGGACGTCACGGGGAGCGACGATCCTCGACAAGATGGGGGCTATCGTGGGTGTTACCGGTAAGTCTTTGCTGCGATATGCAGCAAAGACTTACCGGCTATGGAGAGGGATCAGCTCGTGAGCCCTCTCCATTCACCCGTGGCCGACCCGTGACATGCTATTACATCATGGGTCGTGAAATGGTTAAAGCCTTCTTTAGCCATTAAGTCCCAACCTTATTTAAAACCACCCCTACTTTCACCTAGAGCTGAACTCACAGCTCAGCCCTTAACAAAGAGCATATCAATAGGGGGTGCATGCGCAGTACTGGAGAGAAACCTGCTGCAGAGGACAAGTACAGCACTGTATACATACTCCATACATGCACAAAACATAAAGAGGTTGTTTACTTAAAGGTTATCTAATACCAGGATGAAAGATTGTAAACCAAGCACACTGAAATACTGGAGCATGATCCCTCTGGCAAGATCTGCTCATCTTTTAGCTTTTTATGCAAAAAAATTACAAAAAATGCTTCAAATATTATTCAAATGAGTCTGAGGGGCTCCAGGCTCCATAAATGTCATTAGAGCCTGGAGCCCTGCAGGTTCATTTGCATCATTTTAAAACCCTTTTTTTAAAGGAAGATTAAAGTAGAGTGGATCCTGCAAGAGGGGGCACACACTAGCATGTAACTGTGCTTGGTTTACAATCCTTGATGCTGGTGGTAGATGTCCTTTAGATGTGTACTTTATGGTATTTTAATTTATTTAAAACCTTTTCATTACTTTCTATTAAAAATTTTATTTGTGATGAAAAAGCTGAGATTTAGAGTTTAGGGTTGGCTTTACTGGGATGAGTATTTTTATATTTTGATAGATTGGGTGGTTAAAACCTGTAGATACACGTTTACAATTTTGTTTGTTGATTTTTAAGTAAAGGGTAAAAGGAAATTTTCTAATTTTTCTCTTATCTTTTTTTATGTATTTATTTTTACACCCTTTAAGTGTGTGATTGCTCATACAATATACTGTAATGCTACAAAATATTTATGCTGCTTCTCTATAACATTCTGCTGGAGGCTTCTAGCTGTCGTGGCAACTGGCCGTCATCCCAAATACAGACCCGGAGGGCATGCCCATTGTTAGAAATAGTAAAGTTGTCAGGTTAACAGGCTAATGCCCATGCTCAGTAACAGCACCAATCTTATCTGTAAATGGTTGATTTCTGCTGTGTAGTACAAACACCATCATGATTTGGCTTGAAGATCCTTTGCTGTATGTCTACGGCCTACGTGATTTAAATCGGTTTGATTTTATCAGTTGCTTAAAGGGAAGCCATCAGGTAGATTTAGGACACTAAATCCCCAAAAGGTCCTTATGGATCCAGGCTTCACTGCGCTAACTCCTTAGGTATCACAGCTTCTCTTGCCGCAACGCTAGAGGAGGTGGCCGCGCAGGATATGCAGAGTCCAGTGTGCTTCATTGGACTCACATCTAGTTAAGTATATATTTTTTTTAATTGAAGAACCCCAAAACTAATATACAGGTTGATTTGGGATGCTTAACCCCAGGTCCATGCGGACATGTAGTTGGTTTATGGTTCCAAATCAACCTGACATGTCCTCTTTAATGTTATTTGCCATGCAGACCGCTATAGATCTGCTATAGATAGAAGTCTATCAATTGTGTTTTGCTGTGTTTTGTGTTTGAAGAGAAGTTTTGCAGAGCTTAGTCTTTATACTCTTATTTTCCTTATTAGCTGAACCTCCTCATGTATCCCTGTTGCTGATTGAAATATTTACAGAAAACTCCTCCACAAACCTTCCCCTCACCTTTGTATTTGTCATAAAACGGTCAACTGTACATTGAAAGTATTGAGGAGAAATTTAGCATGGTGTACTATATTTACTGTATCCATCAGCCACATAGACTTGGTAACCTCCAAAACAGCACCTTCATAGACAGTACCCTCATAATTCCAGTCATAGGGATCCTTTGGATTTAGGGAATAAATGTCACTAGTGGGAAAACCTTTTTAATATTTTGTTCCTCTTACCCACAGACCAACTAACTGCAGGCGGTCCCCTACTTAAGAACACACAACTTACAGACGACCCCTAGTTAAAGACGGGCCCCTCTGCCCACTGGTATCTCTGGTGAAACTCTCTGGATCCTTTACTTTAGGCCCAGACTGCAATGATCAGCTGTAAGGTTTCTGTAATGAAGATTTATTAAAAATCCTTGGTCCCTTTTCTGCAAAAAATTTTGAAAATCCAATTGTCACTAGGACAAAAAACTATTTGCCTGGAGCTACAATTATAAAATATACAGTTCTGACTTACCTACAAATTCAACTTAAGAACAAACCTAAAGAACCTATCTGGTATGTAAACTGGGACTGCCTGTATATCTGTTTTTTTTTACCACTGAAGTCAAAAATCAAGAATTCTAAAACTAGTAAATGCTTAAGACTGCAACTTTGCAAAAGAAAGTGACATCATCATGTAACTAAAGTACTACAAAACAGGATGATGATGGAAAATGTGAGCCAGAAGAGAAGACATGACAGAAGCAGAAAATGATTTTGGTACCTAGGAAATAATACAGTTAGGATAAGTGTAAGGGATTTAATGTCATAGAGAAAATAAATTATTATGTTAATATTATGTTTTTAAAGTGAATTTGTCCTGTTGTCTATTCTAACTGAAGACTTAAAGAAAGAAAAGAGATTCTCATCTCTGGCATATGTATGATGTTATTGAGATTTGACTTGGTTTTTCATAAAGGTAACTGTTAAGACATAAAGGATATATAATTGAAGAATTAACATCTGCTTCAATATTTTGTTCAAATATCATATAGAAAAATAATACTGCATAAAAAAGTACTGTGAAAACAGCAAATGAAGGCCTATAGACTCAAAGGCATCTTGCCGCAAATTTGCAACAAAATCTAATGTTTTATGAAAGAAAAAATGCATTTAAATTTGTTGCTAAATGTCTGATCAAAGAAGAGTCTGTTATGCAAAACACCAACTTAAAAATGTAAGATATCATGGTCATACAGGCTGTATATGTCTATGTCTAAAGGTGTCATATAGACCAAATTATGAAAAATTAAGAGATCACTATGCTGAGTCCCCTGTGTGATCATTTGATAAGGGATAATGGGGAACTGTCAACACCGGGAAGAAGTACCTACCCTGCACTAAACTGCATTCAGCAACTGGGCGTCAGTCCCTACTAGAGATGAGCGAGCACTAAAATGCTCGAGTGCTCGTTTTTCGAGACGAACTTTTCCAGATGCTCGAGTGCTCTTCTCGAATAACGAGCCCCATTGAAGTCAATGGGAGACTCGAGCATTTTTCAAAGGGACCATGGTTCGGGAATAAAATGTGTTAATTAACTGAAAAAGAATGTCTTCTGATAAGTTAGCAGATGTATGCAAACATCTGCAATCTATTCTTCACTGTTCCGCACGTATATTATCTCCCGACAAGTTAGCAGATGTGAAGAACAGTGAAGAATAGAATAAAAACAGTGAACACAGTGAACACAGGATCATTTAAGTGAAAAACACAGTAAAGAACACAGTGAAGAATAGATTGCAAATGTTCGGCACATCTGCTTACTTGTCGGGAGATACGCTGTCCCGGGATCCGCTCCTCTTCTTCCACTGAAGTCTCCCCGATCTCTCTGTCTCTCTGCCCTTCCCGATGTCTTTGTGCTGCTACCCCAATGTCTCCGTGCGTGCCGCTGCCCCGGTGCCTCCGTGCGTGCCGCTGCCCCGGTGCCTCCGTGCCTGCCGCTGCCCAATGTCTCCGTGCCTGCCGCTGCCCGATGTCTCCGTGCCTGCCGCTGCCCGATGTCTCCGTGCCTGCTGCTGCCCGATGTCTCCGTGCCTGTCGCTGCCCCAGTGTCTCCGTGCCTGCCGCTGCCCGATGTCTCCGTGCCTGCCGCTGCCCGATGTCTCCGTGCCTGCTGCTGCCCGATGTCTCCGTGCCTGCCGCTGCCCGATGTCTCCGTGCCTGCTGCTGCCCCAGTGTCTCCGTGCCTGCCGCTGCCCGATGTCTCCGTGCTTGCCGCTGCCCGATGTCTCCGTGCCTGCCGCTGCCCCAGTGTCTCCGTGCCTGCCGCTGCCCGATGTCTCCGTGCCTGCCGCTGCCCGATGTCTCCGTGCCTGCCGCTGCCCGATTACTCCGTGCCTGCCGCTGCCCGATGTCTCCGTGCCTGCCGCTGCCCCAGTGTCTCCGTGCCTGCCGCTGCCCGAAGTCTCCGTGCCTGCCGTTGCCCAGGTGTCTCCGTGCTGCTCCCCGGTGTCTCTGTGCTGCTCCCCGGTGTCTCTGTGCTGCTCCCCGGTGTCTCTGTGCTGCTACCTGGTGTCTCTGTCCTGCTCACTGTGTTCTTCAATGTGTTCTTCACATGCTATTTTGTTCGCACCGTTCCGCGCGTATCTCCCGACAAGTAAGCAGATGTGCCGAACATCTGTAATCTATTCTTCACTGTGTTTTTCACTGTGTTTTTCACTTAAATGATCCTGTGTTCACTGTTTTTATTCTATTCTTCATTGTTCTTCACTGTGTTTTTTAAATTAAATGCTCGATCTCGAGCAGGGGAAATACTCGTCCGAGTAACGAGCCGTTTCGAGTACCTTAATACTCGAACGAGCATCAAGCTCGGACGAGTATACTCGCTCATCTCTAGTCCCTACCCTTGGTATGTGCACAGAATAGTATGACAATTAAACAAGAGAAACAAGACAGACAGCAACGTTAGGCAAACCAAAGCCAAGATGGCAGTGAGGTACAAAAGCATAAGGCAGTAGAATGGCTGAAGTACAAGCAAAATGTCAGTAAAACAGTAACGCACAGTAAGTTTAAAGGAATCACCAAGAGCCTGAAGACATTTATTAAAGGCACACGAATACAGTATGTTTGAAGTAATAATATAGGCAGTCACTGGACACCGGTCCAGAATCTGATATGTGTTACAATTCAGCACTCTGATTAAGACCGAATGCTTTAAGAATTTTTCCTATCGTTACATTTGAAGTAAACTTACTGATTTATCTCTTTTTACCTTTCCTCTTGGTTCAACGAGCTTTTCAAAACAATACATAGTAGCACAAAGTGATATTGTATATAAAGATTATTTGTTATGTTTGATGATCCATGCAAACGGTTTGAATAACTTGGTAAAATTGGCACAGCATTATAGGACTCTTTTAACATCACAGCATTATCGTTTATATAGTATCGTTTATATAGCATATATGAGAAATTCTCTGTGGTGCACTAATTAGTTGCAATCACTAATGACAATCTGATTTCCCTTTACACAAACTATTGTGGAAATTACTGACTTTATGTCAAGGTCAGGATTTAACAAAAAATATTACTATCCACAATGAAGCTACTCAGAAGCCACTGTTGGAGGGAATATTAATGATCACATTACTATCCAAGAGCTTTGTTTCCCTTTGCCTCAATGAGAACACAAGTACGTTTAACAGGGAAAAAGGAAAATAAATGATGTAATTCAGATTTTGTTAGAGAATACTTTCCACTACGATCTCTATTTAAAATAAAATACTACTTACATATCGCCTGAGAGCTACAAAATAGCACCACAAGAAGTGCAGAGTGCACTGTTATTTTGCTTAATCATAGCAGGTGCTGTAATTTCCATTGAACATAATTATACTATTCACTCAAAATAGCGCTGGGTGTATTGACTGGATCAGCTTTTTCTTCGCTCTACAATGAAGTTTCTTTCAAGAGGGCAGACAATGTGATATAATATGCTCTGTGAATTCTCTGAATCCACACTTTAACATGGAAAATGAGTAGTGCCATTTGTTTCATTGTCAATGAAAACTGCTTAAATCATCTGAACCCAGTTTATCCTGCTTAACTCTTTGAGGGTGCAGCCAAATTTGAAGTTTCACAAATTTTTTTTTACTCTCGTCAGTAAGTCATATGTTTTTTGATTTTTCAAAGCTATAAAATGGTTTTTTTTTTTGCAGGGCAAGTTATGTTACCTAGCGGTAAAATGAACAGTAACTATAAACCAGTGGTGGCGAACCTATGGCACTGGTGCCAGAGGTGGCCATTTTTGTGGGCACTCCAGGACAGAGTTCACCAAGTAGGACCAAATCCAACTGCAGTCACAGGCAACTTAAGTATTGTTGCTCTCGGTGCTATTTTAAAGCAACATTTCATTGCCTGTTTGGAACTGCGGGAAAAGTGAGAGGGAGTTGACAGAACTGCATTATCTTTGGAGGTCACCCTGCTGGACCTTCTGGTACTGAGAGACCCTGAAGAGAAGCTACAGCAAGAGTCTGAATTTGCCCCCTTCTTTCAACTTTATTGGTGGCCTCAGGGGGCAGATACAATTGAAAGATGAGGAAGGAACAGGTAGTTACTGCTAAAAATGACCTGTTGGCACTTCACGGTAAATAAGTGGATTTTGGCTGTAGTTTGGGCACTCGGTCTCCAAAAGGTTCGCCATCACTGCTATAAACCAAAAAAAATAGTGACGTCTCAAACAGACATGTAAAACAAACCATGCACAAAGCTTTCTTTCTTTTTTCATGTCTTCTAAAAAATTAAAAAAATAGAATATAAAAGGGGAATAGAAAAATTATCTCTTTTTGATGACAGGAAAGGCATATTTAATTTTAAGGATGTTTGTAGGTGAATTAGTAAACCTTGAAGAAAGCATGTACAGTACACATACAATAGCAGCTTGTAAAACACTTAAAGTTACAAGAAAGAAACTTTAAATCTTCTTTTCAACTTTTTTACTAATTTTGTGTTATACTTTTATTGCACCATTAATATAAAGTTCTCTACTGAAGATATACATGATTTATTTGCACTTCATCATGACTTATACCATTATTTATCGTTCTGGCCTTTAGTACTGCAGCAATAGAACTCAGCATACGTCAGTGCAAAGTTCGGTTACAACATGTTTTTAATGCCATAATTGTCATGGTACCCTTAGCACCCAGACTTCCATCTCCCATTGCTACATATGTATTTAACATTTTGGTAATCTGAGCAAATTTACAAATATAAAAAAATGCAGGAGAAGGGAAAAGTAAACCCTAATCTTGCCCACAGCTTCTTTCCCTTGCTAACTTGAGAGTCCTGCTCTGACCGCAAGTGAATACTAGTTAATGGTTTATATGCTGAATAAGTCCAAAGCAAGGGTTGGAAAACCAGACAAAAAACACACAAGACAGACATGAGGATCCAAACACACAATAATACAAGTGATTACAGCAAGGGGTCAGGCAAAGGGAAGATGAACTAGAAAGGACTTAAAACCCCTCCACTGCCTGTGACAAGACAATTAATATATGTCCAGCAGTCAATCTTAGCTGTTTACAATATAGTACCTGTGCTCTTATTGATGGATACTGCATTCATGAAACAGTGAATTAACTAAAGGACGTTGTATCTAAGTGATAAAATGGATATTGCATACTCCGATGCCCGAGAGGGCCAAGCAACCCATTCCTTGTCACAGTGTATTTACCCGTTGGCTGGCAGCGCTGCCTGGCAAAACTGCCGGGGGGACCAATATTTTGCAGTGCACAAGAAATTGGGATTATTTCAGTGGAAATATGCAAGGAACTGGTGTAAAAGCACCGATAACCCCCCCCCCCCCCCCCATAGTTTTTAATGCAGTTTGCTTTTGAACCAAGGTGTTATGATATGAACTTTTACAATTTGTAACAGTGACATTCCTTTTTTTTATCATGACGCTTTAGTGCTATATATTTTGAATGTGTTTTAATAGAAATACATTTTTTTTGTTTTGTGCATTTCTGGTGTCTTTTTTTGTCAAAAACATTTACTTGTATATCACATACTAAATGTACCTTATCTCTTTTTTATTCCAGTTCATCGCCTTTGCTTCCCTGTTCTTCATCTTGGTATCTATAACAACGTTTTGTCTGGAGACTCATGAAGCATTTAATTCCATCATCAATAAAACGGAAACTGTGAATAATGGCACGGAAATGGTGTCATTAATAGAGATTGAGACTGATCCTGCATTGACATATGTTGAAGGAGTTTGTGTGGTATGGTTTACATTTGAATTTTTAGTACGTGTCACTTTCTGCCCTGACAAACTTGAATTCATCAGAAATCTTCTAAACATTATAGATTTTGTGGCTATATTGCCATTTTACCTGGAGGTAGGACTCAGTGGGCTTTCCTCCAAAGCTGCTAAGGATGTATTAGGATTCCTCAGGGTTGTGAGATTTGTCCGCATCCTCCGAATTTTTAAATTAACCCGCCATTTTGTAGGACTGAGAGTGCTTGGGCATACTCTTCGAGCTAGCACAAATGAATTTTTGCTTCTCATAATATTTTTGGCTCTAGGAGTCTTAATATTTGCCACAATGATCTACTATGCCGAGAGGATAGGTGCCAGCCCAAATGATCCATCAGCAAGCAAGCATACACAGTTTAAAAATATTCCAATTGGTTTTTGGTGGGCAGTGGTCACTATGACTACATTGGGATATGGTGACATGTATCCTCAGACTTGGTCAGGAATGTTGGTAGGAGCACTGTGTGCGTTGGCTGGTGTACTTACGATTGCAATGCCTGTTCCAGTCATTGTTAATAATTTTGGAATGTACTACTCCCTTGCTATGGCAAAGCAGAAACTTCCAAGAAAAAGAAAGAAATACATTCCTCATGGACCTCAAGCTGGCTCTCCTACTTTCTGCAAGATGGATCTTAACATGGGATGCAACAGCACACAGGTGGATGCATGTCTTGGTAAAGACAACCGGTTGATGGAGCACAACATGTCAGGTATAGTGGACGAAGACGAGTAACAAAGATACCTCAAGTGCACCTTTTACTTTTCTTATTATGAAGTTACATGTGGAATTTTCAAAGCTTTGGTGGATTTTCAGAAAGTTGTAACATTGTGTAAATATTAGGTCTGTGTTCACAAGCCTAGCAAATTTCACCATACAAAGGGAGAGCCATAGGGAATAAGAATGTATTTCAGCATTTTATTTGATTGTTTTTGGTTCCCAAAAGCTGCATAGCTCAAAATACGCTAGATTGCGAAGCAGCACCAATATGCTTTAAATTGCATTAATAAAGCTATGTTTTAGAAATTTTGATAAATTTTGCCTAGAAAGCTGGACACCAATACATTTTTTCTTAAATATTCATTTTCACATGAGATTACACAAGTTGACGGTTGCTTTAGAACATTTCATACTCTGAGGAGACTAGTAGTTTAACTGGGTAAAACAGATTCCCTTTACCTTGTTTCTGGATAATGTTGAGCTATCATTAATAGAAGTTTTCCTGTGTGCTATGGACCACAATGGAGGAGGATGCAGGATAATCTGAGGCGCGAGTCATTAGAAACAATGCTGCTTTCTCCTCTCTTTCAGCTATTACCTGTAACAGGTATACCCTCCATGGGTAACCGTCACCACAATTTACCTGCCAAAACTACCTGTTGTGTTATATAGGGCTATGCACACACATGTCATCCATGCTTTTGTTTTTATTGTCCAGCTGTTTTATCTATGCCAAAAGGTCTGACATGCTTTTTGTTGCTGGACCTAGCTGAAGGGAGAAGCATGAGGGAAGGCACTGGTTGCTAGAATTATAGCAGTGGTGGTTGTTAGTGCTGTGTAGCCAAGTCCATGAGGTTCCCTGAGGTGCAAACACCCCACAAAGTGCTTCAGCTTTCATATTTCTGTAGTGAAGTTCTGCCATGGAAAATAAAAACAAAGGGTGACATGTGTGAGCATAGCAGTTGCATTAGGCAGGTAAATTAAGGTGATAGAGTGCCTTTAAAAGCATCTGAGTTCTCATTTAACAGATTAACTTAATTTCAAAATGGATATCTCAACACTGATTGAGCACAGTATCACTTTCAGGTAACTACTTTCTCATACATATAAACATTTCACTAGTGTGAGGTTGGGAGGGTATTTGTGGGTCACTTAGGAGAATGTGACCTTTATTGAGTCTGAAAGACAACACATGATATTTGCTCCTCTTGGGTTTGCACTGGTTTTGTCTAGAATTTCACCTGATTTTTATGAACTGCCCCCAAATATACACAGAGGTTAACTGGCATCCAATTACATTGACTCTAGTTGGTGGTAGGAGATAAGGGTGTAAGTGACAGTTTCCAATGTCCCTGTTTCACTATTCCACATAAAAAATTGTTGTGTCTGAGAAACGCCCATCACAATTTGTTGCTGTTATTCTTGTAGAAGTTATTCAGTTATTATGTGAAACTGAAACCACCATCATAAATTACTTAGTACGTCCAAATCTTTATATTATATTTTTTCCCAATGTTTTCTACTGATCTCAACACTGCTAAGTGAACTAACCCTGTCTTGCAGTCACAGTGCCATTAGGGTCAATTCCTTATGATTCTAACTTTCTTTTTGCAGGTTTTTGCACAAAATCTAAAATATGCAAAATAGTGCAAACCTGTCCATACTTCTACATAGGGAGCATTGGCCTTCTTGCCAGATCTTGGCAAATGGTATTGGCATCTTTTGAGAGACAGTCCAACAATATGTATATATCAATATCCCAAGTAAGTTTGATGGGACATAAGGACATTTAAACTTATTGTAAAATATGGCTAGTTAAAAGGAGCATGTGGTGTTTTACACACTTAAAACACATAGAGACTTTAACCGAACATTTTAGGATTTGAAACTTTGCTGCCCCAGAAAACTTGGAGAAAAGGTAGAATAAACATTTCTGAATTCAGTACATTTTGAAAGTCTCTACAATACAGTTAAAAATAAAAAACATATAGAATATTTCCAGAGAGCTTCACCAGATGTCATAGGGGGCAGAGAAGAGGTCAGTCTGTAAGTCGGGTGTCCTTAAGTTGGGGACTGCCATATGTTTTAGTTATTGCTTTTTTAATTATTTTTAGAACATCAATTTTTTAATGATTATTTTATAACGCCTTTCTTTGGTACAAATCCTTCTTAAATATTGCTAGGTGAGGATAGTTCAGGAAGTGACCAGCCACTATCACCTGGAGAAAGGCACCCGATGAGACGCTCTAGCACCAGGGACAAAAACAGAAGAGCAGGAACATGCTTTCTTCTGACAGCAGGTGATTACTCGTGCAATACTGATGGAGGGATCCGGAAAGGTATGGGCTTCTTAAATTATTAACATCAAATTATAAAGTAAAAACTACTATATAAAGGACCTTTGAAGCAACAATTGGCACTCCAGCTATGATAGTCCTCAATTATCCATTTGATTGATTTCATAGCGACTGAGGATTTATATGAAATATAAAATTATAAAGCTAGGAATGCAAAATTAGATTTCCAGCTGGCGTTCCAAGGATGTCTGTCCTTAATATAGTGGGCTATTTATCAAGCTGTTGGAAATATGTAGCTAAGCATGGCTTATTGTGAATTTAGAAGCATGAGTTATTTAGCTGACTGCATAGTAACACAGAAAGAAAAGTATAACAATCTGTATGCTCTATATACAGATCTATCTGTTCCGCTAAATAACAGTAATGTTAATATATAATAAATGTTAGCACATAATGATATAACATGGCCTTTACATTTTGGTCTGGGTACTGAAAGTATTTAAACCTGTCAAGCTCAGAGTACATTCAAATATTCAGAATATCAGCTGTGGATTTTCCAGAATTCTCCCCTGTAAATAAGAGCCAAAATGAAACTCAGGGTAATCACTGCAAAATGTCTGCAACTTTAAAATTTTAAATTGCAAACCACATACAGAAGACCTGCTGTAACTGCTGCAGTCATTTTGGCTGCAAGGGGTTTTTAAGCTACATGTCATTTGTAGCAGATTTGTAGCACATTGAAGAAGATTAGCCATGACCCTATCCTCATTCCATACCTAAATTATATTATTTCACATACTTAAAAAGTATTTTGGAAGATTTTTTTGTTGCTATCATAAATGAGTTTCAAGATATTTATAAGGGCCTTTAAACCAGACCTTGTCTTTCATAGCTATTATGTGAATTCTCTGTCTCCATGAACTGAGAGCAAAAAGCAGACATGTTTCCAGTACTTTTCTTCCACATGTTCCTTAGATTCAACACTTACCCTTCTTTCTTTATGAGAAATAGCATAAGAAGCCAATCTGACATGCCGGCTTTAAATAAATTGGCTTTAATAAATTATTTTATTCCCATTTGACATCCAATTCCACTACCTCCCCTAACTCTACTGGTTTCAATGTTTGGCAATGCAGCTTTTACAGGTATAGTGTAAAACTGTCCACCCTACATTTTAAAATCCTTTCCAGGGTTGTATAAGATATGCAAAATATTAGATAAAGGCAGTAATTTTTTAACAAATCATATGTGAACTGTTGACCCCTGTTAGTTGCCATGTAACCCCTGTAGCCGACCAGTAGCTGACCAGCTTGGTCATATATGCCTATTCAGGTCAGTGATTGGCTAAAGAAGTCACATAAAGACAAAGAGAACAAGTATACTTCTGGTGCAGAATGGATGGAGTGGTGGCACTGGAATGCCAGGATTAAAAGGGACAGTTTTTATTTGAAATGGTTTCTTGCTTTTAAATGGTTTCTTGCTGGTATTATTTCAATAAAAACTGCAGTTTCTAAGACTTTCTAAGATTTTTTACTAGAGCTTACTAATCCATCGCTTGATAAATGTGTTCTTAAGATATCCATGCACAATGAATGACTGTATGGTGTTCAATGTACTGCTTTGCTCCTATTTTTATTTCCTTCATCCACCAAAGATGTTGCTAACAAGTTGCTTTGCAATGTATGTCGCTCAGTCTAATCATTTAATCATTATGTCTCATGTTCTCATTTAATTTTTTTAATTTTTTTGTCTGATCGTCCTGTAAGCATATAGTATAATAAAGATTGGAAAAATAGCAATGTGGTAAGACATCATGAATAGGAATAATAATAGGAATAGGAATAATTAGCAGGTCATAAGAGTTTGGATATCCCATTGAAATTTGGCCTACAGATGCATTCACCTAAACGAGAAATGTTACCATATATAGTTATTTGTTGTTGTTCAATCAAATACATCTCTATTAATTAAAAAGAAAGACATAGAAAGGTGAATGTAGAATTAAAAGATGTTATTGTGAGTTATTGTGAGCAGCAGTATAACTTTTGATTCTCACAAGTGCATAGATAAAAGAGATCTTTGAGATTAGAAAAACATTCATGGATTGTCTCAGCTATTGTAGAATTCATGTGCATCAAGTTCCACTCCAATTTGATGAGACATGTATCAGAAGTGTCTTTGAGCAGAACTGTTTTAGTTGACCATGGTAACCACTCAGAGCAACAGCTGTATAAACAGCTGTAGGAAAAATGAAAGTTGAGCTCTGATTGGTTGCCATGGACAACTAGAACATTTCTGTTTGAAGACAATTCTGATAAATCTCCACTGTTGTTATAAAAAAACTAAAAACTTGTCAGGGCACATTTACTAAGAATAGTGAAAACTGCACTAAATGCAGTTTTCCTGTGTAAAGTGCAGGGTGTGCCAGATTCAGAATTTTTGGCGCCCATTTTTTATTAATCTAGTGCTCCCCGCACTGCCCCAACAGAGTTCACCAACTTTTTTGTGGTGCACCTTTAACATATGCCGTGCAACAGACTTTGCATTATAAATTTGGTGCATGGTCTGACTGACCACTGGAAAACCCTTTAATTTGTGCCTTGTGGACCACAAAATGGTCACGTGTGACACAATTGTGGTACAGAAACTTCTTAAATAACTGCTGAGAGTGGCGTGCAAGCGGGAGTAATGCCGGTACTGCTTTTTCTTGGACTCTACTTCTTCAATAACTATACAAACAGTTTGCACCTAAAAGAAAGTGCAAAGTCTGCCAGAAAACTTGCGCATGGCCCTTAGTAAATGTGCCCCCTCACAATATGTAAAATTCCAGGGCGCTCTTTTTATTTCAAACAAATATAGTTATATAATTTATATAACCAAGACTCATTGGGGGAGATTAACTCAACAATATATGTAAGGCTCATTTCAGACTATTGTCAAGATTTCCATTTGTTTACCTCCGTTACAAAAAGATAACGGATTGTAAATAAACGGTAAAACAACTGAACATAACATATGACAGTGTTCGTTACAGTAACAGACACTTACTATCTTTCTGTCTATCTATCTATCCATCCCTCAAATCTATCTATCTATCTATCTATCTATCTATCTATCTATCTATCTATCTATCTATCTATCTATCTATCTATCTATCTATCTATCTATCCATCCCTCAAATCTATCTATCTACCTACCTACCTATCTATCTATCTATCTATCTATCTATCTATCTATCTATCATCTATCCCTCATAGATGTCATCTATAGATGTCTCATTTCTACCTTCCTATTGATCTCTCACTTCTACCTATGTACCTATTGATCTCTCATTTCTGCCTACCTATTTTTCACTCTATACCTCACATTTTTCTACAGTCTTTCTATCATCTAATATTAACTATTCTGTTATATTTGTATATTTATTCATTTTAAATAAATGTAAAAAGTGACATTTACTATCCGTCCTCATTCACATCAATGTAAAAGATAACTTAATATAATTCGTTATGGTTAGTAAGGCATCATCCGTTATAAATGAGTCTTTTATTTTAACAAAATAAATGTACTTCAAGCTCTGTCATTTTTGCTGTCCAAAAATAATGGATGAATGTCTAACAGATGACAACAGATGTCATAAAAATTTACATTGATTTCAAAGGGATTTATAATAGATATGTTCAACTTCAGGTTTTTATTTTTTTAAGCGGAAGGTAGAAATAGAAAAGCTGATGGTAGTGTGAATTTAGCCTAAGTATGGTAAGAATTATCTAACATTGATTGAGATAGATTTTCCATTTTAGACACTTTTGTTACACTTCTATTATTTGTAAAAAAAAAAAATTAGCTGTAAAATGGCTTAATGAAAAGTAAAAATTAAAATATTGCTGCTTTTTCTAGTGGGAACTGATTCTTCTAATGTAAGATGTAAAGTAACATTGGACAGCCAATACAGGCACATATGTATGATCCAGCATCAGGCACAGAGATATTTAAATATAAATGCTTAAAATGTCTTACTTACTTTTTCTTCTGTATTTCATGAGCTACTGTAGGGAGCAAAAATAGCTAAATATGCTGTTAATAAGACAGTAAAATTTTGTATTATATATTCTGATGTATTAAAATAACATTTTGTTTATGTCACCCAACTGTGAATAAAGAGTTAATCAGAACTTACTTTCCCTGTTAAAGAGGTATTCTCATGTTTAATCCTATGCCACTGATGCCTTTTGTCCAATTTGTGACTCATTTAAAAAAAAAACTTTTCTAAGAACAAAGTTGTTTGAGGGCTTGTTTTCTGTGTAACATATTGTGCAATTTAGTGACTGTATTTCATATTCACGCTGTGTAGTGAGAAGCGAAATAAAATTCCAAATGCAGTGAAATTAACCAAAAAAACACATTTAGTTGTGGGCTCTGTTTTCACAGTATGCTCCCTCTTATTCTTTGGGTGGATACGATCATGGAGATACAAAATTAATATTGGTTTTACTTGGATTGAATTTAATAGATTTTAAAAAATTTTAATCCTTTGTCCAAAATAACATTTTTCATTTCGCCATATTCTTATGCTAATAACTTTTTCATACTTCAGTTTTGGGAGCTGTGTAAGGTGTAATCTTTTGCAGAGCAGCTGACAGAGCTGATTTTCATGGCTGCTATATTGGGGACTGTTCAACTTTTTTATCAATTTTTATTGAACATTTTTATGTCTTGTGAATTGGCTAAAGCAGCAATTTAGACATTTGAGTGCTATTTTCCGTTTTGGGGTTCCCACTAGGAATAACTGGTTTTATCTATTGATAGAAGTAGACTTGTGAATCGGAGCAAAACGTGTTTATGATTTTTTATTGTTATTTTAATATTAGTTCAAGTGAAAGTAGACTGATTTGAACTTAATGTTTTTCCATTTTTTTAAATATCTTAGCTGTATTTTTAGATGACCTAGCCTACTTTAAATTCCGGGAATCTGATGGTATCTACCAAATATGACAATATTACTGTATTGTAGAATATGGTGAAATTCCTATTAATATGTGCCATGTGCACACTCTAACAAATAATGGCAAAGACTGGTCTTCATGTCTCATAAAGACTACGGCTGTCATGCGAATGGAAAGTAGTTCTTAATGATGTTAAGGGGAGCCCTCCCCCAAATGGCGGCTTTTGTTGGCGGCAATTAAAGGGTTTACAACCTTGATTGCTGCTGGCACTGGTGCTGCCCATGGGTATTTTCCAGCAAAAACACGGTATGTAGGAAGAGAGCTTAGCCTGTGAGCCATCTTCAAACATCCTGAATGCCACCATGATGTAGAGTTACATCACGTGTCATTAAGGTGATAATATTTGTGATATCCACAGGATATGTGATAAATATATGACTAATGTGAGTTTCGCCACCTATCATGAGAAGGTGGACTGCTGATCCCATACTGTGGCCGAATGGAGATCTGTCCATGCCTGAGTTGCCCCTCTCTATTCAGGTCTATGAGAACCCTGAAATGGCTTCAAATGGTCAAGTCTATATGTATCACTATTCTTGTTCTTCCATAAACCTAGATGGAGAGTGGGATAATTAAATAAATATTAAACATGAGAATACCCATTGAAAATTTTAAGTTATTTGGTGCCCAACAGTAAACATAGTGGTAGCTCAAGAAGAACAATTTTGGTGCACATGAAATGTTTTCATTCAGTATATATTTTTCTACCTATAAAAAACAATGTATAATATATAAATATTTTTAAACATCTATTTTACTTCTAATTTGAAAAAAATATTAATTGTACATAATTTGTAAAATGAGGGAACTTGATATCCGCATTTGGGTTCAGCCAATCCTAATGGAATCATAGCCATGAGTAGTTTCAAGGTGCTGATTGGCACATTGGCATTATTTCTGGGTCGTGCTGCCGAACCCAAACCCCGAACCTGAAAGCAAAAATCAGGTCTGCTCATCTCTAATTATGTCTAATAGTGAGGTTTTGCCATCTCTATAGCCCTGGTAGAAATAGATTAATAAAATGTGCTGTAAAATAGTCTTAAGTGTTTGTGTAAAAACCTGGCAAAAAAGTGAGCCTGTCATAATACTAATGCAGTGTAACATGCTATAGAGCAGAAAACAGTAGATTAATATAGATGTTTATGAGGAAAGGTTCAGAATAACCTGCATTTTCTATATCTACATTTCTTTGCTACGAAGTCATTGGGGCAAGCTTATTAAGGATTGATAGACATTTCTGGAACTACTGCATATCACATAACCACCTCTGTAGCAAACATTAAGGTGTATTAAATAAATGTTATAAACAATATTTTCTCCTGCGACAGGTTCGCTTTAAATAAGGTGCAGATATCCCCCATTGTGTCTATGTTTTCTCTGGTTAAAGAGAGATAAATAAGGGTAAATCATAGAACACTTGTAGTTTCGGTATGAGCTAGTGTGTGTTCAAGCATCACTGTATTTACATGAGAGATTCTAGGGCCAGGACAAATCCGATAAGAATACCCCTCCACCAGCCCAAGTTATGTATTGTATTTAAACTGAAATAAATGTTCTAATTTTCAGAGAAGTGGTTAATATAAATGTTAGGATAAGGAAAAAGGACAAGCCCTGTGTTTCCCCCACTCTATTCCCTTGCTAACTTGCACAGGTGATAACCAGATGAAGGTCCCTTGGTTTGTGCACGTTAAGACAAACTAACAAGAGAGATAGATAAGCAGCGTGGTTAGGCAAACCAAGTCAAAAACAAGATGGTGGTAAGATACAAAACTGAATGGCAAAATAATAGTCAAACGTACAAGCAAAAGATCAGAAAACAAGCAAAAGCACAGTAGAGTATTCAGATAAGTGGATGACTTGTCTAACAGGCACATACATAAAAGTGAATAAGAAATATATGCAGTGACTGGACAGTGCCCCAGAATGGGATTGGAACAAGACCAGACTTTCATATGACTGTGTAAACTTCAATCAAGCAGCCCTCTACGTAGCATGCACCTGGGGTTGGTTTTCAGACCAGAGAAATCAAACTGCAAACTGTTCATGTAGTTCTGCATTGGCACGTTACTGTGTGCCTGCTGTCTAGTTATTATTACTCACTACCTCCAGCATCTCCAGCTGCCGCAGTCATTAGCGGACAACTAGATCTGAGATCAGGATCTAAAAGTGATCTACGGATTTTTGAATGATGACATCAGTTTCCAAAAGTCAGTAAAAACATATGCTTTTTTTTAACATGTCCCCAAACACCACTAACCTGCTACACTGCAGTAACAAGTAGTTTATATATTATTAAGAGGACCCTGAAATAATAAGTGAAGATCACAATAAACAGACCTCAAAAGGCTATTTTCTCTATCTTGCCTCCAAATTCACTGGCTTCAGGTCTTGCACCTTATCTGTATAGTTCCTTAAATAGTAAAATAAACTATACAGGTATGCTTTTGTGACTATTTCAGTCGAGTTGTTCAACATGAACTAGTCTGACACCCATGCACATCCATGTTGAGCAGCAGTGTGCAAAATATTGGACATAAATCTAATCAGAAGCCCATATACCTTAATAAATGTGTTATAGAGGAATGGTACCACTACTACTACCCTGCTTCCCTAGTGATAGTGCTAATCCTGTCCTTGCACTGTGTTAGTGGCTTCTGTATTTTCACTTGATTTAGTTGGAAATGTCAGGCACAGTCCTTAAAGTGGTATTCTTATCTGCTCATTGACATTTAATTTAATTCACCTAACATATAGATATGTTTCTTCAGTTGGTTGTTATTAAAAACAATGTACCTGTTTGAAGATCATTTCCCATAAATGTAGCCATGTTATCCCTTAGAAAGAGATTGTTGTCCTTGGATACGACCACTGCTGCTGGAATGATTGTGCAAAGGAACAAATAGTTTTTACATATAAAAAAATGGCCGGGTATTACTGCATGTCCCACAGCCCTCCTGTGGTAATGAACACTGAATCCCTGTGGTCGTGTGCCTTACTATAGCATGCATAGCCATCCAGGGTGCAGAGGTGGTTGTATCCAAGGACATCTGTCTTGTTTCTAAGAGAAAACATGGCTACAGTTATGGGAAATTATCTTTACAATGAGTTTTTTTTAATTACATCTAACGTAGAAATGTTTGTATATAGCAGATGAATTAAATTAAATATAAATACCCAGATGGGAAAACCCCTTTAAAAAGAATGATTTTTATCTAAAAGCATAGTACTTCTTAACCATGTAACACATGACAATGTTAAGCGCAGGGATATATGTATTGTACTTGTGATTTAAATAGGAACTCTTTGTTCTTGTGACATACTCTGTTGTAATGCATGCATAAATTTCCCAAATTGTAACAATCCTGGAGCATCTTTTCTGATCTTTCTGGTTTGGAATATTCTTTTGTTATTTTCTAGGAATTTATGAATACATTGGCAACTTAACGTAGGAGACTATGATTTAATCATTGCTGAGAATATCTGACTTTGTACAGAGTCATTCCATTCTTGAAGGAATAATAGAGGAATACAACTATGCAGTTACAAAAGAAGATGGTTATTGCAGAGCAGTTAATTTTAGAAAATACAAGCATTCACAAATAATACATTTTTGTGAGTTATGAGCATGATCAGACACTCTCCGATTCCTGTTTGGATTTTCTTGTTGGTATGTAAACACTGCCAAATTGCATGAATCCAAAGTGAAGATGTTACTTTGATATACATTAAAGAAAATTGATCCCAGATCTTATGCTTTTAGCAATACCTATAAATCAGTTTTTTCTCCCATACTGATACATATAACAGAGAGAACAACCTGTTACAGTTTCCCATGGAGCTATCAAGAGATATGGTAATAATTTCTTTGTCCATTTTTTCTGCTAATTTCTTCCCTCTTTAGGTTGAAAGCCTTCTCCATATACGTACATGGCATATAGAAAAGGACTGGAGGCTATTCATTCTTACCATACATTTGGTATGGTAAGAATGGTAAGAATGAATAGCCTCCAGTCCTTATCTATATGCCATGTACGTATATGGAGAAGGCTTTAAACCTATAAAGGAAGTAAAAATATTGGGGAATATTGGAAGTAAAGTATATTGCGAAATTTACTTTTTCACCTGCACTACTCCCTTTTTAAATAGAAAAAATTGCTTACAAAATAGAAAGGTAAACTCATAAAGGGTTTTCAGCTTTAAGGGGTTTAAGAACTTAGGTATAATATCAACCTGTGTCTCTCAGGTTTTTGTGAAATGCCTGATTTTTAACAAGTCTGTCAGTAATAACCTAAATCAACCACTGTGTAGCCCCCTCATATCTTTGGCTCCCAGCAGTTGCGTTGGATGAATTGCAGGCAAATCCACCCCTGATAAGAACTTTATAGTGATACAAGGTAGTTAGTCATTGGTTCAACTTAGAAATTCAGTTATACATTTGGTTGTATGGACAAATACATCTCAGCTTCTGAACTGGGACGAAAACGTCTGAACTGGGACTAATAAGTCTGAACTGAGATTAATAATTACCAACTGGGACAAATAAATCTCAAAAAGTAGTAAAGGAAAGCAAAGTGGTGATAAGTCACCACCACTGACTTTAATATAGGTGATATCTCTGAAGATGTTAGACCTCATTCAGCTGGGTGTTTTTGATATCAGTATGCTTATTTTTTGCAGATAGCTTACTGACGCATTGATTTCTATAAGTCTGTTCAGATGTCCATTTTTTTCAATTATGTGCAGATGTGAAGAAAAAAATTGCAGCATGCACAATTTTTTCTCAAATATGGACCACAGACCTCCGTAAAGAACGGTTGACATACGGATGTAAAAAAAATTGATGTGGATACAATACGGACTTCACCGGTGCATCTCTATAGATGCGTCCGTCTGAAGGCCTGAGGCCCCTTGCGCACAAACGTATGGGGGCCATTGCTAGGGCCGTACAATTTGCAGCCACATCAACCCCCAGATGTTTATGGCAAGCGGTGCAGTGAGCACATGATGTTTCACCCCAATGATGTTTCACCCCATCATAACGGAGCTGGGCATCTGCATCTCAAAATATAGGTCATGACCTTTATTTTTCCGTTTTTACAGCAAAGCCACTCAGCTTTCAATGGAGTGGGGAAGGCTGACGAGCGCTGACCCCTTCTCTATCCTGCACTCTGTTGTATGCTCACCTTGGCTATGGACCAGGCCAGCATATACTCGTGTACAAGGGCACGTATGATGGTGAAACATACAGGAACAATGCTAGAGTTTATCAGAGAAGAACCTCTTTAAAATAAAGCTCCATCTTTCAATAATATTTGCTATATAGTCAGCCATTGAATTATCTGGATTACTTGTAATATTTATATGTGGGCAAACCATTTTTATTTATTTTTTATTAGCTTTTTACATAAAAGTTGGCACATGTTAACTGTACTCAATCAAACTAGTGAGTAATGACTATTTTAAACAATGTTAGCTACTGATTCTTGTGTTGTATGTGGGTTTTGGAGTTTTTCATGTCAAAAGTGAATTAATAAAACTGAATTTTATGGATATTGTTTCCATGCCTAGGCACCTCTTCTTCCACAAAACAGCTTTATCAGTTCTTTTAAAGAAAAAATGTTGGGCAGGGAGCGAGAACTGAAATCATCTGGATACGGACACTGGATTGGACACTGTACAACTACAGTTTGTCCATGGCTCAAAAGTAGACAGCGGACTTGAATGCTGGTTGTGGAAATAACCCGGGAAGGCAATGATACTGAAGGAAGCAGCGCTGTCACCTGATAACTTCTGTCTCTTTCCAGTAATTTTCACCTGAAAATGAGCTTGTATTTGGCAGAATACATTTTATAGAGAATCTACCAGGCAAATGTATAGTAAGTAATCAAGTAAGGTGGCTAATGATAGACAAAGAGTCACTTAGTGAACACCTCAGTAATGATGATGGTTAATATTTCCAACAGAAACACCATCGAAGAGGAGGGGGACTTTTTGGAAACTGCTACAGCAAATGTGGAATGACATAAGTAACAATGGGACAGACAGTAGTGGTCATTTTTTTATTTATGAAGAAGAGAGTACAAATAGATCTGCCCTTTTCATTTAGATGAAGTTCAGGGTCATTTAGGTGTAATGTTTGATGGTAAAATAATGTATAGGACATGAAAATCTTGTATATATTGGGATGATTCTTATTTTCAGAAGATGGAAGAAATCTTGATCAGGACTTTGAACATATAACACCAATAAATTAGTGTGTCATTTTTAGGGGGGTTAAAAACAAGCAGTGTAGCATTATTTTCACTTAACCAAAGGATGTGGCCATTCATCAACAGCAATGTTTTAGCTGTGGCAAATATTTTTACTAATTTTTATTATATCAGTCCACCCTGCTGAAATGAATTGCTCAAAAACATTTTCAATTTTGTATGTAATTTTTGGTCCTTTTAAGTTACATGGCATCATATTGTCCTGTAGGTGCTGTTGCTCTCTTGGTGCAGGGATACCTATTATACTGGGCAACAAATATATTAATCACATTACTCCCTAGCCAGTCATTGTATCTTCCCTCACAAATTGTACTTGGATTTGTGGGTCATTCTACAATAGAATATTTTAATATGGAATCCAAATATACAAGAAATTATTTACTACAAGGCTAGACTTGATGATGAACAAATTTTTCGATGTGAGCAAAACCAAGCGGTCCTGCCATATTTTGGACTACAGAAAATTTGGTATGCAAATACTGACTCAGTATAGTACTAAGTGATTTCCAAAATCAGTTAGTCAAGATAAGAAAAAAGTCCCAAACTCCTTGTTGTCTCACTTCTGGAATAACCCATTGATGGAGTAATCTGCCCCCCCCCCACATTGTAATAAAGTGGTGGTTGTGCACAAGAAGAAAAAGAAGAAAACAGGTTGGACTAATAAGGATAACTGATCATCCTTAGCATTTGCTTAACCTACTACTCCATTCAGACATGTATCTCACAATCTTATGATTAGTGAGGATTCTGGTGTTGAGACCTGAGTTATTGAGCACCTATCTTATGGCTGAGCTATTTGGTAATGATTTTGGGAAAATGCCTTTAAAGCTTTTCCATTAGCAAAAAGTGCACACAGTTATTAAGTAACAGCAAAGATGATTCTGTTGTATAATTTCAGTTACTTATGTCAATGAAATTATATGAAAAGGAACTATATAAATTGGAGATCAACATTACAGAACAATGTATGAACACTTTATTTTACCAGAAACAGAGAAAGATTATAATTACATTTTCTGGAGGTTACAACAGTCACTAATCATTAGGAAGTGCTCAGGCCTCTGCTTTGAATATCTTCAGCACATCTGCAGCTACAAGACATCACACTGTTCTCACACTGTTCTGGTCCACAGTTTGGTGACTGTTGTAGGTTTCTTGGCTATGACTTTGTCATCAACGATTTACCATAGGTTATTTATTGGGTTTAGAAACTGCTTTGCCCATTTTGCTGTGACAGGGAGTATTGTCCTGCATGCATACTTGCATTCACATAGCTGTATGAGAGTTCCAGCTCCTGCTGTTGAAAACATTCCCCACATATTAAAACTTCCACCACAACCTTTCACTTACTCCTTTACACATTTTGGGTTCGGGACATTGTATAAACGGATGAATAGATCTGTACCCTGTTCAGTGCTGAACTGGCTAGCAATTACAGCTGCTGTCTTAAAATGATTACCATGCAATAGTCTTTTGAGAGTGTCCATTCTTCTTGGGGGACCTGAATGAATGTGTGATGTTGTAAATATGCAATATTCTAGAAAATCACAGACTTGGAATGACCAACTTCTCTTTTTATGGTTGATAAGATCACCCCTTTGAACTTCATCTAGACATTTTGCTGCGGGAAGGTTTCAGTCACTTTGGAACGGCACATCATTTGTGCAAAGTCAGTGAAAACTGGAAAATTTCACTCAGTTAAATAGGGTTTGTCAGATAATTAAGGAAATTAGCACCAGGTGCCAGATTAACATCAATAATATGCAGGTATCTGAAAGTGTTCTCTAATTTTGATCAGTGTTCTATCACAATGATTTCATTTACAATTTTATTCTGTGCTTTAAAATACATACAATTGATAGGATATATTCACAGATGACTACACAAAGACCTTGACAATTTGGAATTTGTATGTTGTTCTTTAATTTTCCTCTCCTGTGTATAATACTTAGGGATGGTCAGGAGCAGACTGTGGATATGGATATTCAGCATGACAAAAAAAACTATCATTTCAAATATAAAATACCCTTTTTCCCTATGATCACCATCCCTATGAATGCATTGCCCTAATAACTGGTCTGCCCACCTTTACATACATGGACAAAATTGTTGGTAGCCCTTGTTTAATGAAATAAAAATCCACAATGGTCACAGAAATAACTTGAATCTGACAGAAGTAATAATAAATTACATTTCTATGAAAATGAACAAATGAAAGGCAGACATTGGGGCACATTTACTTACCTGGCTGACGGAGTTCACCCGAAGTGCATTATCCAGCGACATTGCACTCTGCTGCGATTCACAAAGATCATGCGCCCGATATCCTGCATGTGTCGCTTCCCCATTCAGGTCCGTCAGAGTTCACCATCTTCTTCCTGGTGTATGTGGTAAATTGGTTGCAGCGCAATTTTAAAGTTAAATACCGCGCTCAATCCAAATTGTTTTCAACCATGCTTCAACAAAATTTAAAAAAACAACTCATGAAACCGGCCTCAATAGAAATGATGGAACCCCTAAAAAAATGTGAGCAAATGGACATGTTAATTTAATCTGTCAGTAGCCAGCAAATAGGGCTACAGCTACTCACTGTGCCATTGGTGACATGGAGTGTACCACATTTAACATGGACCAGAGGAAACGAAAGAAAAAGTTGTCTCAGGAGCCTAGAAAATTATTATAGACAAACAGAGGTAAAAATTATAAGACCACCTCCAAGCAGCTAATAGGGAATAATGACCCAAAACACACAGCTTAAAACACCCAAGAATGACTAAGAGGAAAACATTAGACTACTCTGAAGTGACCTTCTATAAGCCCTGACCTAAATCCTATTGAATCTATTGGAAGGAGCTGAAACATGCGTCTAGAAAAGGCCCCCTTCCTCAAGTGGCCCAAAATACCTGCTGAGAGGTGCAGAAGTCTCATTGACAGTTACAGAAATCGTCTGATTGCAGTGTTTGCATCAAAAAGTTGTGTAACAAAATTTTAAGGGAACTATCATTTCTGCCCAGGCCTGTTTCATGAGTTTTATTTATTTTTTTAATTTTGTTGAAGCAAGGCTGATAAGCAATGTCTGCCTTCCATCTGTGCATATTCATAGAAATTTTATGTATTTTTACTTTTGTCAGATTAAAGATATTTATGTGTCTGTTGTGGCGTTTTCTTTTATTAAACATGCGGTACGAACAATTTTAACAAATCAAAATGAAGAATGCATAGGCATCATGTAAGATCATATGTAATTGTGGCCACTGATTATTATATTGTACAAGTGAACAGTGATTAAAGCATGTTCATTACTGGTTGGGCTGCTGGACTGTCAGATGGTCATCATTTGCTTTTTATGTTTTATTTTGACCATTCTATGTGGAGTGACTAAACAAATATTGCTAATAGGAGTGAAACCCGAATTACAATTGATGGTTCACCAATCCAATGTTTAGAATGGAACCAAATGGGCAACTTCTGTAGGGTTTACATTTTATGACTATATTGTCAATTTTAATGAATGGTGGAGCTTTAGTTTTTAGAAGTAGATTTTAAACTTTCATTTTTAATTAGTAATGAAGATTAGATATAATTATATAAAAATGAATGTATCCATATAAAAGATTATTAAAAGGCAATATTGTTATCAAAGATACAAAGGGTAGTAGGGTAAGGTCAGCCATTTTCATAATGTAAGCTGTTTAACTATATAAGCTGAAGAGCTGTGTAATCACACCTTTCTATAGGTTGTTTATGGAGCAATCCAGTGCAGAAATACACAGTATTTTTTAAAAATTGTTCCCATAGTCCAGTTACTGTAATCCTTGAATATAAATCAATCTTTCACTGTAATGTTTCAAACAACATTTAACACATATGATTAAACAATCTCCAAGGCTGTTACATTTAGTAGTTTTGCTCATCAAAACTACTAATATTTAGTGTCCCAATTGCACCTGATACATTACCTTTAAATAACGGATGAAAAAAGTAACTATTTAAAGGAATATTGGCAAAATACTGATACCAAGCTGTCACAATTTACAGGGGCATAGGCATTTTTTAGACTTAAAGGGCATCTACCACCAGGGTGAAGGACTGAATGCAAATGAGCCTGAGGGGCTCCAGACTCTGGATGCCTATGAGGATGTAGCAATACGGTTGTGGCAGATCCTGTAAATTGTGACAGCTTGGTATCAGTAATTTTGACAATATTCCGTCAAATAGTTATTTATTTCATCCATTACTTAAAGGTAATGTAAAAAAAATCTTTGAGAAAGGGTCATCCGACCCGAAACGCGTTAGGAGGATATACTATACATTCCTGTACTTTTGTTTTACCATTCTGGTTTTATCAATAAATTATTTGGAGTTGTAACCAGTGATACATTCGCTGATACTCTCAGTCGGTGGTCAGCGTCCGTAGAATCTAGCCAACCCATCCTTATATATTAAAGGTAATGTGTCAGGTGCAATTGGGACACTAAACAAAAAGCAGACTTATTGACACCACAACTCAAGGGGCACATTTACTAAGGGACGTGCACCATTTTTCTTGCGTACTTTGCACTTTCTTTTAGGTGTTCCACAGTTATTTAAGAAGTGTCTGCACAAAGAATTTTGTGGTGCTGCTGCACTATTCTTTATGCAAAACAAATTTCTGCACTGAAATGGGCGTTCCATTGCTTAGTTGGACCGTGCGCCACATTTATCATGCAAAGTTTCACAGACATGTGTTGCATGCCCTGTGTTAAAGGTGCACCAAAAAATAAGTGGTCCACTCTGTCTGGAGAAGTGCAGAGGGTGCCAGATTCATGCAGAACGTGCGCCAGAAGTCCTAAATCTGGCACACCCTGCACTTTTCACCGGCAATCTGCACCTAAAAAGACATAATACAAATTAGACTCAGAAAAAAGCCAAAAACAAAAACTAGACTGATTAAGACACTAGAATGAGAAAAGATAAATCTCGCCAAAGTCTATTGCCATTGTTTCATTAAAAAAAATGGGCATGCGTTGGGGGTAACAATCCATGATGAGTTCAATGAGTAGATTGGGTTCATCTCTTAGTCATATTAAGGACATTAAACCATGAATCAAAAAGTACCTTATGCTGGTTTGGTGTCCAAAATGTACACGATAAGTTCTCTTTGACATTATAAAAGCAAATTAACATTAGTTTGTTTTGGAAAAATGTAAGAGTGAAAAGTAGTTAATGGCTGACCACTATATTTACAAAGTATAGGTTTTTCTTCATCTTGTTATAAATATTTTTTTTTACAGTTATACAGTGCATTGGATGAGTTTTATTGACGCTGGTTCGTACATAATAGTCTTGCTTTTGTAAAAACCTTTTCCAGTCCTACAATTATTTTCAAATGTTTTATGTTCTGACACAGATCTCAAGAATACAAAAATGGCTACATCCAAACATAGAACTTACTACTTGTGTAACCGGTATTTTTTTTATATATTTGTTTTGTTTGAATACATGTATCTAACAGTATGGGGTTCATTGTGCTTCTGTTAACTGAGCACCTGTTTAAGTTGTTGGACAATGGATTGTTGATAGACAGTCATCTCAACAGGTGTCCTCTTATGCTTTGTTATGCCTGTATAAGTGTACATTTACAGTATGTAACAGCTGGCCACGAGATCTCTCCTGCTAACAAACACCATGGCTGGAGAGTTAATGGAAAGAGAGGATTTTACTTTTGAATATGTAACACTAAGAAACAGTATATTACACAGTCACCCAGTCAGTTTAATGGGTGGTATGCAATATAGCAAAAGACTAGATGGGGCAAACCCACTGACTGAGTGATCACATTGCCCACAAAAATGTAGTTTAATAATTTCATCTGATGTATCTATATTGAACAAAATAATCTTAGTTTGATTGCACAAGAACAATTGAATTTTCAATTCTGAAAATGACTCTAATGTGGGAGATTTATCATAAGTTTCTTAGAGCAGAACTGTTCTAGTTGCCCATGGCAACCAATCAGAGCTCAGCTTTGATTTTCCCACAGCTGTTTATAAAATTAAAGCTGAGCTCTGATTGGTTTCCATGGGCAACTAGAACAGTTTTAACTCAGAAACTTGATGATAAATGTCCCCCTATATTCATAGTGCAGGTGACAGGTAACGATTTATAATCTACAAACCAATTTAAAAGCATTTGTGAAACAACAACCGTAGATTTTCTAGTGATTTTTTGTTTACCTATATTAGATCAGGTATTCAGGTAATTTTGAAAGCAACAATAACTATACAGAAAATATCAAGAACTAAGTATGTTTGAATAGCTAACTGTGCCAGTAGAAATACTGTACATATATCTAATAAAATATATAGTAAAATAATAATATATAATAAAAGCTAAATAATTATAGTCATTGTAGGACAATAAAAAATAGGTATTTTGAAAACTCAAAATTAAAAAAATGACTAAATTGTATCAACAATCATTTAATATTTCTGAATATAACACTGTTTTTAGATTACATAGATTGATATTTGTCTGTTTATCTATCTATTTATCTTAACATACAGGATAACCAGAAAAATGCATGAAAGTTAATGTTGACCTTGGTATTATAACTTAACATTTATCTAAATTGTTTATAGATGAAATGCTGTTGAATTAATGAAATACTGGCCCTAGAGAATGGTAAATTCATTATTATACTCCCCTTAAATGCATGGTTGCATGCATTAGCTTGACAGAGTTTGAACTGAATAACTTATGAATGAAAGGTTTGTTAATTTGTTTCCATCTGCACCTTAGCACTTGCTTTATGATTTGTCAGGGACATTCTGAATCTGAACTTAGCATTTCCTTTGTTGCTTTTTGTATTTTATTATGCATTTTGACCATACAGTTTAACATGTCATATTATTTCGGCTAACACAGTTATAGATCAAATCAAGATCGTGCAATGATTAAGAAAGTTTCTTCTTTAAAGAATGTAATTTTGTATGTGGTTAATGATTGACCTATAACTTGTCTCAGCCCTTCATTACTGTTGACATAAACCAATTTGATGGACTCATAATTGATTGCATTTCATTTTACTGTTTGTCTCTGTCTTTTTCTGGTTGAATTCAACTGATGTCTGTGCAATATTTCGTAAAAGGATATGAGAAATCCCGAAGTTTAAACAACATAGCTGGCTTGACTGGCAATGCCTTGAGACTGTCTCCAGTAACATCACCCTACAGTTCACCTTGTCCTCTCAGACGTTCTCGGTCTCCTATCCCATCTATCTTATAAAACAGAATACACCAATCTGACAAATAGAATTCTCTCAAGCCCTATTGACCACATAATGGAAATAATTAAATGTAACATTAACTCTAGGCTCTATCCAGACAACATAAACACTGCATAATCCCAGCTGGAAATGCTAGGAAACACCATTTTGTCAGCAGACATTTCACTCTGATGCTTGTAAACGTGTTTATCCTGTGGAATTTGTGCATATCTACTGACCTGATTTCTTTCTGGCAATAAAGAGGATAGAGTATGGATGGACCGGCCAGTATATTTAATATTCACATATATTTTCAGGGACATACAGCTATACCAATGTGCTTCCAAATGATAACCAACACTTCATTGAACGTTCATTTCTTGTGAGTTTCTGATCCATTCGGAAGATGTCTGGGATCCTGTCTTTAGAGCTCGCAGTGTAACAGATCAGACCATTTGCATGGACCATCCCGTCTACACATCATATCAATGCAATGTTGCAATTTAAAGGAGCTACAAAATGGCTCTGAACATAAGCTTGGCATCGTATATCATCTGCTAATCAGTTGTCCTGCCAGTAGGATTTTGTTTTTTATCTTTTTTATTTCCATTGGTATTTTTAGATGACTTTTATTTGTATTAATATACTGTGTAATAGAGTACCGAAATGTCTCTGGTTGTTTGCACACAGATAACTGCAAAGAGGTTGTCATTACTGGTTACACGCAAGCAGAGGCCAGATCTCTTTCATAATGGCTTGGGAAGGCACAATACATGTGAAAAAGGTAACTGCCATCCAGGCTTGCAATTTTAAGCTAGCAGGTCTTCTTCCTACACAAGGGTTCTTCAAAGTTTCCACATGCCAAATTCTAAGAAATAGAGAAAGAATCTTGTGTACTGCATGTTTCAGTTAATTGATGAGGGCTGTATATTTTTAAAGGATTTTTTTTGACCAGCCTTAAACATCTTGAATCCAATTTGGCATTTTTTTAAAGTCAACGTTTTATTAAATATTTCTGTTGAAATTTGTTTGTCATATATGTTCATGTTGGTTTGTCTAACCAGTTGTTAAGTTGTTTCATCCACCTCTCTTCAAACACTCAAACTGTGCCTGTACACAACTAGTTCAAGGCTGCATTTTTTTCTTTTGCGTTTTGCTGTGTTATATGTGCTTTAAGTATGGTTGATGTTCTACAGAATTGAATTATGTAGAAAGTAAATTACTTATTTTTGACATGATATAAAAGCCATTTAACATTGCCACTTACTGCAAAAAGTCATCTATTTCTAAAGATAAAATAATGTTCAATTATATCACATTTAGAATAGGTCAACTTTATTACTCAAGCTGTTGCTGCACCGTATTATTAGCAGTCATTTTGTATGCACTTTGCAGAACATGAAATACACTGGGGGCCCTCAACAGCTATGAGTGATTGGTTTCCTATTTTAAAGGACTTGCTCAGGATGAGTGAAATTGTTCTTTTTTTTTCTACAAAAGTAGTCCTTCTCTTGCCCATGGACAGTGTTTAGCATTGCAGCTAAGAATTATTACATTCAATAAGAATGTGGTGCAATACTAGATTCAACCAATGGACAACAATTGTACCATTTCTGGGGCCTCTTTTACCGATCCTGGACAATTACTTTACCTTATTTTGAATTCAGCTTTTAAGCATAAAAATATTTTTTTATTAACAATACTAAACGCTGACGTCATTCTCACAACTTGTAATCATATGCACAGGATATTCCCTTTGCCTGTGCAGCATATCGTATAAATAAAATCCATTAAGTCTCAGTTTCATATAGGTTAATTTATAAAAAGGGAGATTCAACATACATTTTTGGACAGTATAACTCACAGGAACCAATTGATGCTCTTCAAATAACTGGCCAGCACTTTTTAAAATCTTGCCTACTATTTGATTTACAGGTCGTGTGACCGGTGACATCAGTGTTTAGCTCTTGTTTCATTAAGTAATGATGTTTTGGGCTGGTAATAAGGAGAAAATAATAAAGGATAGACTTAAAAGTTAGTAAGATGCTTTCCAAATTGTTATCAATCTGACCTAAGCAATATGTTATATTCATAGAGTAATGTAAATTATAATGGTATATACCAAAATCAATAGCATGAGCTGCAAGAACGAGTTTATATAGAAATCAATAATGATCATATTTTAAATGATAGAAATGATATAATATGACAGTAAAAACATTAGCATAGTATTTTAATCAAGGGAATTAATACAATATTTGGTGCTGCTGTTATTGACTACAGTGTTATACGGAATTTATCATGGATTTGTGACTGCTGAAAAGGGGACAGTGGAATTTAGCCATAACAAGGACTTTACTGGAAAGAAACTCCTGCTGGTGAATGGGCCCTAGATGTAAGCCTCTCATGTTTCAAGGTAGTGAATAAGATCTGATGTCCAGCTCGATCAGCAAAGTGCAACAATCACAGACTGAAATGTTTCAGATGCCAACTACCTGAAAGGTCTGTGCTGGCATATTAGCTGTAAATAAATGTGAGCATGGAATATACGCTATTTTCATCAATATGAGTACATGTTCGATTGTACGGTTCCTATTGATCAATGTGTGTGTGTAAAATCCCCATACATTTTGGATTACCTCACAATCTCTAGTACCTGCAGTACTCTAATTTGTGCTGTAGATTGTATAGAAATGCACATAGAGGTGTATGTTGACTTATCAGGATCTGTTTTGAACAGGTCTATCCTCATTTCTTGCTATTTGTACTGCAGAAGATTTATAGTGGTGATAGTTCACTTAGTGGTGATGTTTCATTAGACAATGTAGGCTCAATGGACAGAAGGCTGTCACAGTGTCTTCTGGAACACCACCACTTAGTACTCATGGACTGTATTTCATATCCCATCAGATAAATGTATTGTACTATCTTCCCCTTTCCTAGAATATTTCATGTTAAACATGCCAGAATTACTTTGCCATTCAAAAATGAAAATGTTAGTTAGCTGGCAATTCTTACCATCCATTCTATGAGATAAAATGTAAGTATTACCAATAAAATCATGGTGGCAAGAACATATTGGTAGTGTGTGCTTAACTCCGTTGCTTTGTCATCACTACAGGATCCAGCAGCATAAATATTTGTTGTATAAGAATATTCATTTTATTTTTTTGCCAAGGAAAGAGATATCTTTTTATCTGTGCTGTGCTATAAAAATGTGAATTGTTACTTGTTACTCTGTCAATGATAATGTACATTTCGGTTAATAAAATAAAATATTTTTCCTTTATTTAAAGAAGATTTCTATTTGGCCTCTTATTCTTATTTCAATGACGAGTGAATTCAGAATATTACATTCATATGGTGGCTCTGTAGAATATATCGTGGCTTAAACCTAATATCAAAGAAATTACTGAGTAAACAGGACATGCTAATGAAAATAGTGTGCTATTAAACTTTGTTAGCATTGGAAATCCACATGATAACGGACAGTAATAAGGTTAATTAGATGGAATAACAAGACTTTGCTTTGAGATTCCACAATTATTGTCCATCATGTTAACTTGGTAAAGTACACATGTAATGGAAATATTCTTATTTGACTGGTGTAATATTTTGAGAGATGAGATAAATGCTTGATATATTTGGATGTTCTTGCAAGTCCTTTTTCCACACCTTTGCTTTCTTGAGTTGTACATCAAATATGTTATGCAGGACTATGTGCCAATCTAACATGTATCTAATATGGTTATCTAAATGATGTGGCAAATTCCGGTGAGATTATGTCTGGCATTTTAAATTTAAAACATGCCCAATGCTTTCTTCATAAAGAAGCATCTACTTTATTTCCTCATTACGTATAATTCAGCAAGTAGTAACTTATTTAGTTATCCCCATCTGAATATTCCTTCTTCACTTGATCAGCTTGATAAAAATCAAAGTTTAGTTAACCCAACTATCACTTCCTTGCTTTCCACAAGGGATTCCAAACTTTTTTTGGTGACAAATGAATATAATTAGACAGCAGTCTGCTCCCCATCCAGTACTGTTATGAGGTATAGTGGGGTTGATATGCTGTGCTGAAGTATAGTGGGATTGATAACACACCATGGAGAAAGAGAAGTATAAAAACCAAGCTACATCATAGGAATATAAGTGCTATAAATATTTAAGGGGTTTAATTTTAACCGCTTAGTGATGTTTACACAATAAAGATTATTTTTACTTTTACAATTGTACTTAATTTTATTGCTGTTTTAGGTCCTATCACTCAGTGGCCAGTGTAAGATTTCACAGTATGATGTAAGCCCACTCTGCAAATCTTGCATGCGTGTTAGTGTTTTCCTTCTTCAACCAGCTGGAAAAGAATGGGTGTTAATGAGTATGGTGTACAAATGGGTATTCTGATGGTATATTTCCTTTAACATGTGGGGGAGGGGGGGTACAAGTGTTTTCACTGGAGTACTTCTATAAGAGATATAGGATGCTGTGTCAGTGGCTTAATCTACTATTTCTTATAAAAATGCACTCTTTGGTCAAATGAACATGCATGTGTATAGGAAGATCATTAAAAGCATTCATCTAAAATATGTATAGCCACTGGTTAGCCATAGTCATTAGTGTTAATTCATTTATAAATCCTTTACTGCCTATACTGTCCTCTTTTTTAAGCCTATAATTATATTCTACAGAGATGTACATGTCTTGTGAATAAATTATTAAAACTTCATTTACATTTCTGCTGCTCTAAACATTGATATCATACTGCAACATCTATATGTTACATGTGGTACTGGAAGAAGGGAAACCAGTTATAGTGGAAGGTAAGTGGAAAAGGCGGCTAATAAAATGGGACTGTTTCAATCACTCTTGTCATATTTCTAATTATAACTTAAACATGGATCATGTGCTGGTGGTAATTTCTGAACCAAACACAGTGAAAGGAGCTGGGCTCCCAACATCATAGTCATCCTTGCTAATAGTCACTTCCTCCTTACATATCTGCCATCCCATACTGAAAACTTGACAGGGCAGTAGTGAGTCACTGCCTGCCATAGACAACACTATAACCATGTTTTCAATATGGAACAGTATAGCCGCAAAAAGGCAGTGCCTACAGAAACTGCAGTATAGATGACAATGACACCATGTTCCAAATTATTATGCAAATTATATTCATCTTTGCTTTACCTAAATGGTTGATGCAAATGACAGTCAGTATAAAAAAAGTCATCACCCGTTAGAGTATAAATCGAATTTTATTGAACAAACCTCCCAATGATAACGGTATATTCTTCAAAATTCAAAAAAACTCAAAATGCACAGTTCTAAATCATCATGCACAGTAGAGTTTCAAAACATTTTATAGGTTCTAAAGAACTGAAAATGGTAATTGGTTGAAATTACAGCATTGGGAGGTCACATTCACTGAAAGCAAAAGCTATTTCAATCCAAAACATTCTAATAGGCCAAGTTACACGTAACGTAGGCACCCTTCTTTGTTATCACCTTGACAATTCTTGCATCCATTCAACTTGTGAGTTTTTGGATAGTTTCTGCTTGAATTCATTTGCATGATGTAAGAGTATCCTCCCAGAGCTGCTGTTTTGATGTGAACTGCCTCCCACCCTCATAGATGTTTTGCTTCATGATACTCCAAAGGTTCTCTATATGGTTAAGGTCAGGGGAAGATGGTGGTCACACCACACCATGAGATTCTCTGCTTTTATACCCATAGCAGCCACAGAGGTATCTTTGCAGCATGAGATTGGAGTATTGTTATGCATAAAGATGAGTTTGCTCCTGAAGGCACAATTCTTCTTTTTTGTACCTTCGAAGAAAGTGGTTATTCAGAAAGTGAAAAGTGTAATACTAAAATGGAGACTACTTCCTTGAGCTAAAGTATGTTTGCTACAAAAATCAAAACCATCATTAAATAATACTTTTCAACATAAAATACATCTAATCATGAACATTCATGAATCCCTAAAGGAAACGTCTAGGGAAGATTTATTAACTCTTAAGCTATATTCAGACGATGTATGCCCGCCGTACCGTAGCACGGTGGGCATACATCGGCGCTGCGGAGAGGAGCAAAGGGATGAGCGCAGATCACCCCCGCCCCTCTCCTTGGGAGGACATGAATCAAATTTTCAGATGCATCACTGCTAACATGGACAACCCCTTTAAGGTTCCATTCACACGTCCATATAAACAGATATGACATGTGAACCACAAAGAGGAAGGAGAAGGAGAGGGTGAACCCTGCTCACTGCTCCTCTCTCCAAAGGGAGCTAAGTGACCACGTCATAAATCCAGGCAGGAATAGGACTTGGGGCACATTTACTTACCCGGACCCTGCGCAATCCCCAATCCAATGAGGATGATTTCCTGCATGTGTTGCTTCACCTTCTTCTTCCTGGTGCATGTAAGTGCTTAGCCTGCGAAATTTAAATGTTAAATCCCGTGCATAGTCTGAATCTATCTGATCCTCTGATGGCCTGTCCCCGATTTGTGTCGCGTAAAAGCCGGCGTGATTGCGACACAAATTGATCACATGCGACACAATCCCTGGCGCGATCCCTGAAAAGTCAGGAAAACCGACGAAAATGCGACCGCGGGACCCTTAGTAAATAAGCCCCAGTGTGCTAAGCACAACCTACCCATGCATAATGCACCTCTGTGGCAGTCACGAGTAGTCAAGGCTAGCTCACAGACATGTTAATGGAACCTGACTCTTCTTTGTCTAGTTTTATTTTTGTATCAAAATAATTGCAGATGAGAAAATAAAAATGTAATGAAAGCAATGCTATAAATAGGTCAAGACATTTGCTGGTGGTTGTGGAGCAAATGTGGTTGTGGAACATAGCTCTTCTTTTTCAAGACTCCAAAGCAGAACACCCAGGATCCCGACATCCAGGAGTTGTTATTCCGATACCTTTATGGAAACTAAATTTACTCCTTGATTGCTAATGAAATACTAATGTACAGCGAATTATCATCAACTTTGAATTATTTTGAATGAAATGTTCACTGGATAATTAGAAGATGAGAACATGTCTTATGAGAATCAGCTAAGTGTTCAATTAGTAATGCAAATGTTGCTTTTTAATGAATGATAGTTTGCATTCAGCATCTATAATACAACTGATAACCAATTCTTGCAGTGCTTGAAGATATGCAATATTAGATTGACAAACTAAGTAATAGCAGATAATGTAGATATTTTCAATGATAGTTCACAAGTTTCACATTACCTTTATATGAAAACAGCCCATTATTTATGCATTATGTTAGCAAACAATTAAGTGAACACAGTGGGTGAGATAAAATTAGCTTGAGTAATGGTGTCAATTTTACCAGAAAAATTCTTTGCACTAAACTAAACGTTTTAGATTAGGCTTTTATGAATACCAGGATATGGGGTGCGGCTTATCTGTAACAAGGCATGGTCTTGGTATAGTAGCTATTGCAAATATTCTGACATTAAACTAAAGCAAAGTGCAAAATTTCCATTGAGGAAATGTGCAGTTTTTCTTTATCTGAAACCCACAACAGCAAAACCCTAAACAGCAGAAATTCCTTTTGCGCCACACCAGCAGTAAATACCATTTTATTATTGAAATAATTGACATGCTGTGGGTTTACTACAGATCATTTTTTGTAAAAGTTAGAGAGGTGTTGTGGCCTACTTGTGCACCCGCACCACCGATATTGAGTGACGTGTACTACTCTTATAGATGTAAGTTAGAAACATCTCAGAACAATAGTTGTCATTAAAAATAAGTCAGGTTGTTATATATTGATAAGATCTGTAGCTCACATTCCCAACAATGGGGCAGATTTACTTACCCGGCCCATTCACGATCCAGCGGCGCGTTCTCTGCGCTGTATTCGGGTCCGGCCGGGATTTATTAAGGCAGTTCCTCCGACGTCCACCAGGTGGCGCTGCTGCACTGAAGTTCCCTGGAACGCACTGGAATACACCGAGCCGGGCTGAGTGAAGGTAAGTGCAAGCTCTGCGACACATTTTTTGTTTTAAATGCAGCGTTTTTTCCGTATCCGTCTGGTTTTCATTCGGCCACGCCCCCTAATTTCCGTCGCGTTCATGCCAGGGGCAATTTAGGGGAAATCGGTGCAAATCGGAAATATTCGGGTAACACGTTGGGAAAACGCGAATCGGGCCCTTAGTAAATGACCCCCATTGTCTATAACTACTTGTATCTATTGTTCTGTGGGAGACAGAACCACAAGCCTGTGATTTCAAAAATCCTTTTCTTTAATATGATAGCAAAATCTTGCTTCTAGGTACTATAGAATGCAAGATAGAGACGTTTGAATTGAAGCTTTTACTCCAGCCTTTAAAAGTTACTCAGCTTTGCTCACTTACATATACAGAGGTAAACCGGTGACCCACCAAAACAATGTGAAGATTTTAATGGGTTTATGCAAGTAAAGTAAAAATGTAACTAGAAACACAAGTTAATATTTTAAATTTAGCCTATTTTCAATAGATCATTGTAGAAGACAAGGAGTCAAAATATCACAAATACGGAAGTCCAGAAAATATTAGAAAGCTTCAAATATTACAGATATATCGTTAACATTTTCTGTGTTTAGAGTTGCAGCTATAGATCTATTGAACTAAAAATGCACATGAACCTTGCAAATTCCTGATTTCTGACCATAGGGTGGAAAATTATTATACAGCAATTTTACAATTTACAACACTGGGTTGATTGAAAATATTACTAATGATCAATGAGGAAACTGCTAGACATGGACACAGGAAACTGAATGAGGAAACTGATTTTTATTAGGTATGTCTAGATATTACATGAAAATGGTATCTTATTGTCCGTTGTGATAAAGCAGGTTAACTGGTTCGCACCCGCCCGCCGTGTATTCACGTCGGCGGTCAGGCCCCGCTTCATGGAGCCCTCTCCATAGCTGGTATATCTTTGCTGCATATTGCAGCCAAGACTTACCGGTAACACCCGCGATCGGTGCTAGCAAATCCCCATTTACTGCCATACTTTAGTATGGCTGTATATGATAGGATCGATCAGACAACCTAGGGTTAAAGTACCCTAGGGAGTCTGAAAAATAGTAAAAAGAAAAATAAAAAAAAGTTTTAAAAAATTTAATAAAAAAAGCTAAAAATTCAAATCACCCCCCTTTCCCTAGAACTGACATAAATATAAATAAACAGTAAAAATCATAAACACATTAGGTATCGACGCGTCCGAAAATGCCCGATCTATCAAAATATATTAACCGTTTTTCAATGCGTTTAACCCCGTAATGGAAAATAGCGCTTTTTTGCCATTTTGAAAAACATAAAAAAAATCTATAAAAAGTGATCAAAAGGTCATACACTCCTAAAAATGATATCATTGAAAATATTATCAAATGTCACAAAAAATGACACCCCCCACAGCTCCATACACCAAAGTATGAAAAAGTTATTAGCGTCAGAAGTTGGCAAAATCAAAAAAATAATTTTTGTACAGGAGGTTTTCATTTTTGTAAATGTATGAAAACATTATAAAACCTATACAAATATGGTATCCCCTTAATCGTACCAACCCAAAGAATAAAGTAGACATGTCATTTGGGGTGCTCAGTGAAAGACGTAAAATCCAAGCCCACAAGAAAATGGCGCAAATGCGTTTTTTCACCATTTTCACTGCATTTAAAAAAATTTTCCCGCTTCCGAGTACATGGCATGGAATATTTAATACCATCACTATGAAGTGCAATTTGTTACGCAGAAAACAAGCCATCACACAGCTCTTTACGTGTAAAAATTTAAAAGTTATAGATTTTTGAAGGTGGGGAGTGAAAAATGGACATGAAAAAACAGGAAAGGGCCCGGTCCTTAACCGGTTAATGTTCTTGTCACACAGTAGCTGTGATACACTGCACCTACAATTGGAAGAATATAATTTTATAAAGAACACAAATACTGAGGAACAAACAGTGAGAGAAGACAAGTTTTCCAGTACAATGACCTCTGTGATCTATAAATGTGAACCTAGAATTTTGCTCTCAGTGAAATTAATATACATTTTAGAATCATTGAGGCACGTTTACTAAGGACCTTGCACCATTTTTCTGTCGGACCTTTCAGTGAAAACTTCTTGCCTGTGTATTTAAGAAGTGTCTGAGAAAGATTTCTGCCGCATGTGACACAATTGTGGTTCACGCTGCACTATTCTTCATGCAACACAAATTTCTGGATTGAAGGGGTGTTCCGATGCTCAGTTGGCCTGTGCAACCCATTTAACAAACAAAGTCTGACAGAGTAGTGTCACACGGTCTATGTTAAAGGTGCACCAAAGAAAAGTGGTGTACTCTTTGGCGGCAGTACAGCTTTGTGAAGAAAGGGCGACAGAAATCCTGAATCTGGCGCACTGTGCACACTACACAGGCAAACTGCACATAGTACAGACTGACCTGTTCTAAGTAAATGTGCCCCATTGTTCTAAGTTGCCATTTACACTGTACAATAATAGTGATAAACTGTAACTGTAATCAGGTCAGATATGTTGTCTAACTATTTACAACCATGAGGTTCAGGAGATAAACTCCTTATGGAGATATTGCCTTTGCAGGTCACCTATACAGGTGTATGGGGTCTTAAAGATTACAGACCCGGACCCTTACATAAAATATCAAAATTACCAAAGCTCGAATAGAGGATTCTAAACTGAAGTTTGAGACATGCCCTGTCACTTTCACAAGCAGCAATTCCAGATCCATTTTTTCAACATTTTGCTACATCTACACAAAATTGTAATAACATTGTAACTGGTAGGAACTGCTGTTTTTTCCCAATTTTTTTTTGTTACTAATATAACAAGATGAACTAATTTTAGACCACTTTTATTATTTCTCCTTCCACTATTGTATATAAGGAAAAATAACCACCAGTATCAGGTATCACATTCTTACATACCTTTCTGACAACCACTTGTATTCCTTCCCCAAATTCCTATATATGTGGGCAAAGCCAAATGGCATTAATCCCGTAGCGACGTGCGTCGGGTGTGGGTGCATGGACAGGGCTCACGGGCTGAGCCCTCTCTATAGCCGGTAAGTCTTTGCTGCATTTTTCAGCAAAGGCTTACCGGTAACACCCGCGATTGGTGCTAGCAAAGTTGCCAGCAGGTTCAAATATGGCGGCGCATGGAAGCAGCCATCTTGGTGACGTTCTTTGCTCCCTGTGATGTCATCGGGGAGCAGCGATCCGTCGCCATGACAGCCTCGGGTCTTCCGAAGACCCGAGGCTGTCTCGCTTTAACCCTTTCATTACAATGTCTGATCAGCACATTATAATGAATGAGGAGGAAAATCCCCATATACTGCCATACTGTAGTATGGCAGTATATGATAGTATTGATCAGACAACCTAGGGTTAAAGTATCCTAGGGAGTCTGAAAAACAGAAAAAAATTTAAAAAGTTTAATAAAAAATATTATAAAAAACCCTAAAAACTCAAATCACCCCCCTTTCCCTAGAACTGATATAAATATAAAAAAAAGTAAAAATCACATACACATTAGGTATCGCCGCATCCGCAAATGCCCGTTCTATCAAAATATAAAAATGCTTCTTCTCTGAGTTTAACCCTGCAGTGGAAAATAGCGGCCAAAGTAAAAAATGGCATTTTTTGCCATTTTGAAAAATATAAAAAATTCTATTAAAAGGTTGTACAGTCCTTAAATGGTAGCATTGAACATTTCATCAAAGTCTCACAAAATGACACCACCCATAGGTCCGTACATCAAAGTATGAAAAAGTTTTTAGCACCAGAAGATGGCAAAATACATTTTTTTTTTGTACAAGAGGTTTTAATTTTTGTAAATGTACGAAAACATTATAAAACCTATACAAATTTGGTATCCCTGTGATCGTACCAACCCAAAGAATAAAGTAGACATGTCATTTGGGGCGCACAATGAAAGCTATAAAATCCATGCCCACAAGAAAACGGCACAAATGCGGTTTTTCACCATTTTCACTGCATTTGGAAGGTTTTTCCTGCTTCCTAGTACATGGCATGGAGTATTCCATAGACTTCATACGCTATGAAGTACAATTTGTTGCACAGAAAACAAGCCATCACACAGCTCTGTGCGTGGAAAAATAAAAAAGTTATAGATTTTTGAAGGTGGGGAGTGAAAAATGGAAATAAAAAAACAAAAAGGGCTAGGTCGTTAAGGGGTTAAACAAATCAGTCCTATTAAAGTCACATTTGGGATATTTCCTCAAATAAGAATTCCTTTCCCTGTCAACTCCTGTTCTAACATAAGTTTGGATTGGTAATTCATCTAATGTATCCAGTCCCTAATATGTAGAAACTGCAAGGACAAGTTGTAATATCTCGGCAGCGGCGCTTGGATGCCTCCCTTAAATTTTTCTAGTGTCATTTTGTTATAGGCATTATGTGCCCTCTTTTCCCTAATGGACAAAGGCAGACTAAAGTTTTGACCTGAATGTCACAAGAGTAGAGGAATTTGTACTTGATAAAGCAATCCTCCAAAATTTTGAGTAAGTGGTCCTGACCAAATAAAGAGAGAGGCAATGATTCCCACCTCTTTAATTCTGCAGTATCTTCTAATAATCTAAGTTATGAGGGAGAGAGAGTGTTTTTCTTATTTTCATTCTATAATAGGTTATGCAGTATATGAACTAGCATCTTTTACCCCCGCCCCTGCTCTGCACCAAGAAAAGGTATGGCGCCACTTCAACACCACTAAAATAAAAAAAATCCCTGAGCCTTGTTGGCATACATCCCCTGGTATTGCATGAATCATGTACTGTGATAGACAGACTATTATTTCTAATAGTTGAAGACTCATTAAGGACAGATTTTGTTCCATAGGACTGGCACATAGCAAATGTGGTGCCGATATTTAAAAAAAGGTCAAAAAGTGATCCTGTAAACTACAGACCTCTAAGTCTAACATTGGTTGTTGGGAAAATATTTGAGGGGTTTGTTAGAGATGCTATCCTGGAGTATCTAACTGTGCATTACCTTATAACCCAGCATCAGCATGGGTTTGTGAGGAATCGGTCCTGTCAGACTAATCTGGTTGACTTCTAGGAGGAGGTAAGTCCCAAATTGGACCTGGAGGCTGTGAATGTTGTGTATATGGATTTTTCCAAGGCATTTGAGACAGTGTCACATAAAAAATTAGTACATGAAATGAGAATAGGAAATGCTGGGAATAGGGGAAAATCTGTGTATTTGGATATGCAAATGTCTTAGTGATATAAAACAAAGGGTTGTCATTAATGGCACATTGTCAGATTGGGTTGACGTTACCCATGGGATACCACAAGGGTCAGTACTGGAGCCACTTCATTTCAATATTTTTATTAATGACCTCTTAAAGGGTTTACAAAGTAGAATTTCTATATTTGCAGTTGATACTAAGTTCTGTACAGTAATTATTACAGTGGAGGATAGTATAACATTACAGAGGGATTTGTGGAAACTGGAGGCCTGGGCTGACAAATGGCAGATGATGTTTAATGTAGATAAACGTAAGGTTATATCCAGGGAGTTGTTCTGACTGCCATATCAGGGGTTGGAAGGAATTTTTCCCCGCTTTGGGCCAATTGGCATCAGCCTTGCAGGGTTTTTGCCTTCTTTTAGATCAATGAAATATAATGTATAGGTTGGATTTGATGGACTGATGTCTTTTACTAACCTCTTTTACTACAATACTATGATAATGTGTCTGGTACCAATCATTTATATATTCCAAGTGCAAGTGACCTGCAGGTTATATTCAGTCCTTGGATCACCTCCATCTCTTCTAATTCCCCTGCAATGCTGCAACTGGAAGAAAACTGCATGGTCTTACTGTTATCAAAGGCTCCTGCACCATCTTAGAGGGCTGCAATCTTTCTTAGAGCCCTGTGGTCACTGTGCGACAAGGCCACCATATCTTACTGTACCTTGAAAGTTCTGGGTGGCTGTGCCAGGAACTTTAAATGGACATGTGCAGGGTGTCCGCTAGGCCACAAACATCAGAACAAGACCTGTTGTTTGCAGCCGGATATTGCTCACGCTCGTATACATTTATCTTTACTCTCACATCACACCCAACCCAGCCGTTGCATTGTATTTTCTTGAAGCAGAAGAATTTCCACGACAAATTTGCTCAGTTAATGTTCTATTATTGATCTTAGTTTCTCATAGCTTGTAAGATCACAGTTTATACTGTAGCTATTTGAAATCAAATCTGTCATTTGATTATGTGACCACACAGGGCTATAGCTTGTTACAACATAAAAACTGAGAACGAAGACAGAGAAAAAAATCTACATGGTTGGAATAGCTTCATATTTTACCTGCACTACTTTCATCTATGTGTGGAAAGAAAGATAAATAGAATCATCATGTAAAAAGTCTATAAGAATTGAACATTTTATCTTAGATAAACACTGACCTGATGTAAAAGGTACAAATTCTAACAAAAAAAAAAAATACTCTGCAACTTCTTTAGTGTGAATAAAACCATGAATCCTGTTGTTTGACACAAACTATCTTGTATCTTTCAAGGATGACTGAGACACGTGTTGTTTTCAATCCAGACTTACATAATAGTGGCTTTAAGGCAATTGACCTTTGTGTCCATTTTCAAAAATGGCCTTGAGTACAAGGAATGCCTCTATCTTATTGCCTCCAATGATTTTCTTTGTGCAGATTCTTCCCTCTGAGCAATACTGAGGAATAACCTTCATTGTCATTTCACAGGGTAGCCATGCAGAAACGGTTTAAGAACATGTGAACATAAGATATATTGTATATTCCAGAGGACTTCGGAATTACCTGATGTTTAGGTAAAATGTTACATAAAACATAAAAAACCCTCTCTCTTTAAATGGAATGGAACATGTATATACAAATCATACAAATCATTAAAGGCATTGGTCACTCTTTTACATACATTTCCCTGTAGTTGGCCTTTAATATGTTAATAATAATCCCTGAATTCCAAACAATTGATTCATCATCCATGATGCTTACTTTAGTGCTGTCTGTGGATCCTTGTTTACATGCCTGTGCACTGATGAATAGGAGAGACCTGCAGCAGGAGATTGACATATCCTGGTCCCCCCTCCATTCTCCCTGTGTCTGTCATTGAGACCAATTGTGAGAAAAAAAGACACTGTGGAGCTCGCCATTAGGACAGACTGAAGGAGTGAGAGACAGAAAGTTTTGTATATATGCAGAATACTACATGGTGAGAACAGGGAAAGGACGAAGCTCTCAAAGGAGGCAAAGGTACAGGTACATAAGTATGCAGAGATATGTTTAATGTTATTTAAGTATTTTTTAATACTTTGTCTACCAGCCCCAAACCTATGTAGATAGCACAGATTACATTTTGTGTCATTGGTAATATAATATTTCTTCACATATATTTTCTATATGAGTGTTGCAAAAATTGATAGTCAGTCTTCTGCATCATGTTTCGTGAAAAGAGGTCAAGCCCCAAAACGTCATATAATGCTCCGCTAAGCGGCTTCATGTATGTCTTCAACCTGCAATACCCAATGCTTAATATATATATCATATTGAATAGTCAATAAAGAAAAATAATGCTTCTACATGCAGTCCTCCTTCTTGTTTCTTTCTCCAGTTACTTTCATCCTATCAAAACCCCTCCCTTCCTGATCAAGTTTCTATCTATCTGAAATGTCTTCTTATTCTGTCTTGCAAGCAAGATTGGAAGAAGCATGTCAATGTAGCATGCCAATGCAGCGAGTCAGGTTACATATAAGCTGTATGCAGGGTTAGGGGGCCATAAAAACCACCACCCAAAGGGGTCCACCCATAGCTGCACACACAAGACAACTAATGTCTCCAGTTACAGCGCTGGTAACCATTTCAAGAGAAACTACAGTGGGTACCAAGAGGATCATGAGAGAGGTAACCCAGGTGTATATATATATCTGCCTATTTATGTTCTTTATGTCATAAATGTGTGTATGTGTTAAAATAATCATTCAGCTTTCAATCCCAGAAATAAGGATAATTTGGAAAAATCTTCTATGTGGGTATATTATCACATTTAAGTCAAATACACACAAACAGATGTGGGGGAGAGCTCCTCACCCCTCCCCTCTCTATAGAAAGCCTAGCGTCCGGTACCATAATAAGGCAAAATATAGGAAAAACCACATTTTTGACTGGTGAAAAGAATGTTGATATGTAATGAATAATACAATGTCAGCAAATCCTATAAAGTTTGTAACAATAATTAATAAAATAATCCATACAAAGCAGCATTTAGGGGTAAAGAGGAATAAATGGCTAAAACTTAACTTTTATTCTAGTCATCACATAAGATAAAACCATATATACACAAAGTGAAAAAATGCAAGAAACTCATTGAAGTGAATTGCTGTGTGGAAGTGTACAATCTAAGATCATACATAACATATGGACATCTGGTGGGACAACATGCCATCAAATAAACATATAGTCATCTCCTACCGTGATTCAGACATCACATAAATAAGCAGGGTATGAGGGGCATCCGGAACTGTACTGTCCCTATGAAGAATCCCCTTGACTCCCGCCCTTACAAGGGCAGTCCACAGCTGTCTTTATCTCAAAGAAGCATGCCACCTGTGAGCGCCACCTTCCCTGAAGCGTTTCGTCACCTTGACTCTTCAGAGGGAATCTGGTAAAAATCAAAAACACCGTCCCTACTCCTGGCTTGGAGTGATTAAGCAACTAATGGCATGCAGACATTAAGGTAGCAATGCAAGCAATGCATCCCCCCATCTAAAACTCCCGGTTACACGTTCGTAATTAATACATCCAAGAATGGGAGACTGGCATCATGGATTTCTGATGTGAATCGCAGTCCCAGGTTGTTCTGGTTGAGTGACTTGACAAACCTATCAAACGCTTCAGCTCCTCCACTTCACAGAATGAAAATGTTGTCTATATAAGGAAGGAACAATTCCACATGTTCAATGCCCTCTGGTGGGTCCTCTCCGAATACCCATGTGGCCTCCCACCAGCCCAGGAGCAAATTAGGATATGAGGGAGCACAAGGGCTCCCCATCGCTGTGCCCCTGAGCTGGTGGTAAATCCGGCCATCAAACAGGAAAATGTTCCTGGTCAGAGTAAAGTATAACAGGTCCTGAATGAACCTGTTATGTGCCTGATATTGGGTGCCTCTACAGGACCGGAAGAATTCCACTGCCTCCAACCCTTTATCATATGGGATGGAAGACTACAAGGCCTCCACGTCTATACTCCCCAGTAGCATATTTGGTTCCACCGTCAACCCCTCTAGATAACTTAGCAGGTCGGCAGTGTCTCTCAGGTAAGATGGTAGTGAGAGAACAAAAGGGCATAGCACTGATATAAATGCCCATGTTTTGGCAAATTGAGTTTACACCCGACACTATGGGTCTTCCCTTTAGGGGTGTTAGCCCCTTATGTATTTTGGGAAGGCAATAAAATGTTGCCATCATCGGCATAGTGGGGGTCAAAAACTCCAATTCGTCATCATTAATAAGTCTAAGTGTTCTTGCCTCCGTGAGAATTGTTTTGAGTCTAGGTATATAGTCAGTAGTTGGATTATGGCCTAATATCTCATAACCTGTTTCTGTCCCCTAGTACAGCTTTACACATTTGGGCATATTTAGGTGTATCCATTATTACAATGTCCCCCCCCCCTTGTCCGAAGGTTTTATCGTAATCCCTCCATCCTTTTCCAAATCACGAAGTGCTAATATTTCTTCCCTGGTACAGTTATGCACAGTGTTAGTTGGTTTAAGTTCTTTTAATTTTGTGCAAACTAACTGTGTAAACACATCAATACAGGATATGTCACCCTGTGGAGGCATCTTATTGCTTTTGTTTTTAAGTGTAGTGAAGGGTCCCTGTCGGGTCTGAGTGTTCTAGGCTTGCTAGCATCCTCACATCCTCAACCATATTGGGGGGTACACCCAACTCCCTGCTGGATTTCTCCTTCTGTTTTATGATCCTTCAGAGAGAGGCAAAGTGGGTCTATAAATTGGATACCACTATGCCTAAGGGCCTGAATGACCAACTTAGTTTTACACACTTTCTCTAATAGGGGTGATCATCAGGTCCCTCTTTCCTCCCTTTGCACATCCCCACACACGACTCCTAACACTAGGGTCCATTGTAGTAAGCTATAAGTTTTACAATATGTCATAAGAATATCATTTACCAAAATACTACGTGATGACACGATGGCACACGGTCTTCTGCATGCTCAATGACTAAGTATATGTTATGGTATTGACTATGTATATGCGACGGCACACGTTTTCCTATGTGTATATTGATCAAGCATATGCCATGGTACTGATTACGCACATGCGATGGCACACTGAGTTTTTTCATGTGCATTGACTAAGCACATGTCTTGGCATATGCGATTTATGGTACTTTATCGGCTGCACTCAGGCCACTCACTGTTTACCTGTATTTAAGACTAATTGCGTCTACTATAGTTTACTGGCTGCACTCAGGTCCTGTACTATTTACCTGCATTTAACCCCTTCCCGCCGCGGCCCTTTTTCGATTTTGCGTTTTCATTTTTCACTCCCCACATTCAAAAATCTGTAACTTTTTTATTTTTCCATGTACAGAGCTGTGTGATGGCTTATTTTCTGCGTAACAAATTACACTTCAAAATGGTGGTATTTAATATTCGGTACGATTTTAGTAATCGGTACGATTACGGGGATACCAAATTTGTATAGGTTTTATAATTTTTTCATACATTTAAAAAAATTAAAACCTCCTGTACAAAATTTTTTTGGGGAATTTTGCCATCTTCTGGGGCTAATAACTTTTTCATACTTTGGTGTATGGAGCTGTGGGTGGTGTTGTTTTTTGCAGATTTTGATGACGTTTACAATGTTATCATTTTTAGGACTGTACGACCTTTTGATCACTTTTTATAGAATTTAAAAAAAAATTTTAAATGGCAAAAAAGTGCCATTTTCGACTTTGGGCGCGATTTTCCGTTACGGGGTTAAACGCAGTGAAAAAACGTTATCGTATTTTGATAGATTGGGCATTTTCGGACGCGGCAATATCTAATGTGTTTATGATTTTTACTGTTTATTTATATTTATATCAATTCTAGGGAAAGGGGGTGATTTGAATTTTTAGGTTTTTTTATTATAATTTTTTTATTTTAACTTTTTTTTATTTTTATTTTTACTATTTTTCAGACTCCCTAGGGCACTTTAACCCTAGGTTGTCTGATCGATCCTATCATATACTGCCATACTACAGTATGGCAGTATATGGGGATTTTACTACTCATACATTACCATGTGCTGACAGCACATGGTAATGAATGGGTTAACCCGAAGTAGCTTCGGGTCTTCGTGAGACCCGAAGTTACCATGGCGACGGATCGCCGCTCCCCGATGACGTCACGGGGAGCGACGATCCACGGAAAGATGGCGGCACCGATTGCCGGTGTTACCGGTAAGCCTTTGCTGCAATATGCAGCAAAGACTTACCGGCTATGGAGAGGGCTCGGCCCGCGAGCCCTCTCCATGTAGCGGGACCAGACATGTGACGTACTATTACGTCACATGTCGGTAAGGGGTTAAGATTAATTGCGGCTCTCTAGAGCTTGGAGCCTGCCTCTTACCTGCCACAATAAACTGCGATACCTTCCAGTGGTAGATGCGCCCACAGGGCATACAAGCGTCACTATGGAGACGCGTTCACGCGATCTTCCCCGTTGTATCCGAGCATGCGCACTCTATCCCCGGAACGAACCTGACAGTTTACAATGCAGTCTGCTGCATATCATACAGCGGACCGCCCCCAACCAATAGGATCTCTCCCTAGGGTAGGTGTGCCCAATGAGCAACTACAGGAGGCGGGGTTTTAGATTTAAAGAGACGGAAGTGCCTTCTATCTGGCGCGAATTGCCAGTCAGCCTGCATACCGCGTCTCTTAGTCCACCACCAGGACTGGAGACCAGCAGGGCATTATTTGTCCATAGCTTCAGCAAATAGCGGAGCTAGCTTTGCTTCAACCAACAGCGGAGCTACCTTAATGTCTGCATGCCATTAGTTGCTTAATCACTCCAAGCCAGGAGTAGGGACGGCATTTTTGATTTTTACCAGATTCCCTCTGAAGAGTCAAGGTGACGAAACGCGTCAGGGAAGGTGGCGCTCACAGGGGGCATGCTTCTTTGAGATAAGGACAGCTGTGGACTGCCCTTGTAAGGGCGGGAGTCAAGGGGATTCTTCATAGGGACAGTACAGATCCGGATGCCCCTCATACCCTGCTTATTTATGTGACGTTTGAATCATGGTAGGAGATGGCTATATATTTATTTGATGGCATGTTGTCCCACCAGATGTCTATATGTTATGTTTGATCTTAGATTGTACACTTACACTCAGCAATTCACTCCAATGATTTTTTTGCCTTTTTTTCACTTTGTATATATATATATGGTATTATCTTATGTGATGACTAGAATAAAAGTTAAGTTTTAGCCATTTATTCCTCTTTACCCCTAAATGCTGCTTTGTATGTAATGAATAACACTAAAACATAAGAAATTCTGAGCACTATAGAGATGGAAAAGTGCGACTGTCCATATAAATTGTCTCAAACTTTGCTAATGGCCTGAATTGGAAATACACCTTTCTTTATGCTAATAAAATATGGAAAACCTTTTTAATCTCTTTAGTGGTTCTTCAAGGAGCTAGTAATTAAATAAGATTAAAATATAACTGCTCTTAAAATGAGAACATGGACTATATTTCCATAATTCAAATGTCCTGACAATTAAAAACTTCAAACACATGTTTTATCTTAGGAGCAAGTAGTAGAACTGCAGGGTTTTATATACACATGTCACATACATCGGTATTATGTAACAGTGAATTGACATTTCAAAGGTGACTTTGATAAATGTCTTGAAGGCATTCAAACAGCCTGCAATGTAATAACACATGAAAAAGGAATCAACATTGTGCACTGACATTGTAGCGCATGAACTCCCAAGGTACTAGTCTTGATTGCTACGGCTTTCAAAGCCAACTTACCCCATTTGCAAGAATCTAACACAAATTAGTTATTTCTTTCCACTTCAGCATATTAAACAAAGAGATGTGTGTCACAATACTGACACATATATGTAGAGGTTCAAGGTTAGAGAAGGTTTTAATACTGACATTTGGTGCGGGCATGTCCTCCTCTGCATCATAAGCCTGAAATTTGAGCTGAATCAGCACTTTACATAATTGCTGCCAATGTCATCAACATGTGGTGAAAAGCTAAGGGTGCCAACACACATTGTGACCGCCAAACGGACGGCATGCAGCATCATCCAATTAGTTCACTGTGCCGATATTTCACTACAAAATTATTATTTATTGATTATTTATGTACTGTTACTGTTATACAGTCACTAAATAATAATTTTGTAATGAAATATCGTTATGATGCATTAATTGGATGTGGCTCGCAGCATCCCAGCGGCTCCATGTGTTGAGCAGCCAATGCTGTTGATAAAAGTAGCTATTTAGTATTTTAACACAAAAAAGTAAAAAATAATAAGAGCACATATAATTATTTTGCTAATCTTTCTGGGAACTAGCATGGTTCTACTCTATTAAACTGCTCAAGATTACTACTTTTTTTTTAAAACTAGGTTAATGAACTTTAGTAACCAGGGACATTTCACTGAAGCCTAAAGCTGCACCATAATTAAACATTGGGGCATATCCCATGCTTTCAATGTGCCGTAGTGCTGGTATTCCTATGTAGCTGAAGGATACCCTGCACTGCCCAGTGATCTGTCCCTTGTCAAGATACAGAAAGAAGTGCAGGTCTTGAACTTGCCCATGAACTCGCCCATGAACTCTGTGCCTACCTACTTTGCTGGTCCTGCCCTCAACCAAGAGCAATAACTGGTCAACATTTTTACTGTGGGTATGTTCTCAGAACATATAACAAATAAATCTGAATAGAAACAGTCAGATAAATAGACACAAGTCACAATAACAGGGCCAAATCCAAGATGGTGTTGAGATACAGAATAGTAAAAATAGCAAAAGCAGAATAGCAAAAGAGAAGTCAGAAAGTAGAGCAAAGGTAAGAGTATACTCCAACACATAAAATACATTAGTACCACACATAGCAAGAGACTATTATAACCAACCTGGAATCAAGGAGGGCCAGATAAATGAGGAGTTCATGGATGCTATCCCAGAAGTTGATTGGCTCAGCTGTCCAACACTCAGCCCACATCTTTTGCAAAAACTAGGCTCCAAAAATGAGCAATACTAGGGAAAGAACAGCACTGTGATGATGGATCTTTGTCAAGCGGTAGGGTGCACGCCTCAGACGAACCTGGCTCCAAGGCTTGTGTAAGTCACAAATGAAAGATGCAAGAAAGCAGCACTGCAATGAAGAAGAAATGGTTTATTCACCAACAGTGAGAAATATACAATGTTTTAGCGCCTCCATGGAGCCATCACTAAGTGCTCATAAATATTCAAAAATACATATATGCAACAATGAAATAGTGCAAATATGCATCTCTTATTTACTAAACATTTCATGTAATCATCTTTATAAACCTTATAAACAAGTGAGGTGCTGGCGGACACTCACAAGCACATGGGTGGTGGTGGAGGTTTGTAAACAAATGCACTGAGCGTGCTTGATGTGGTTGCTATAAAACCAGAATGCCATACTGATACTGGTATGCTGATGGGTGGTCACATGGTAAATCTCCCATGTGACCAGCAGCCAGTCATGTGATCTGCTGTGACCCACATGACTCAATGACCTGATCTATTGAGGTCAGTAACAGCTGAACATAACTTTAAGCTGGTAATCAGGTGAGAGCCAACACCCACTGCATTATCATCATCAATCTAGTTGTACTGCTAATGCTATCTTAAGTACGGGAGAACCTGACAATACTGCATAAATGTTATGCACAAATGGCATGTCGCAAATTGTTCTGATTGAGACCAGGTTTTAGGCTAGAAAACAACACACAGAGTTGCCTGTGATTGATAGCTTCCTTTCTGATCTTTCCTTGGGAAAGCTGGGTGTAATTTGTAATTGTAATTTTGCAGCTGTACTTTGATGGACGCTGAACCATCAATGCTGGAGGCAGTGTCCATTGATCCTCTTATATTCTGTACTGCCATTTCATAGGTGCTGGTAATTAAATCTTATTTTGCTATCTTGTGCTATAGTCTTGTTTGCTATTCTGTGTATTTGAGCTAGACTTCACTTACCGGCCATTCTATTTGCTATGCGATTTTGTACCTTTGCCGCCATCTTGGTTTTCTGACCAGTTCTGTCTGACTCTGCTTGTCTGTCTCTATCTGTTGTTTGTCCATCTGTGTTTCTCCCAGTGTTACCACACTTTCCCTATCTCCCTATTCCATTGCCAGTACACTCCACCATCAAGCAGCTGCCCCATGAAATAAGTCTACGCTGTCACCTTTTAGGGTCTCTCAGGGTCTACTAGCAGGTTCCTGATAGGGCGGTATATATCGGCTGTAGGCCACTACTTACCCAGTGTTTCCAAAATAATGCTATAACATTACAGTTTATGTCCTATTCTTGATTGGTAAATCTGCCGGTATATAAGAACATTAAAATATAATTCTTTATTAAATCTGAGCAAATACTCCAAAACAGGGGCATAACTAGGAGAGGCAGGGCCCCATAGCAGACTTCTGAATGTGGCCCCTTAAAAATGTACATGTTACACTCATATTTTTACACACATTTATAGACCTATATACATAAACATACAGTTCTTCACTCATACACACACTTATACACTTGCACACATATAGAGCATATACACATCACATACAGTATACACACCATACACCATATATATGTACAGCATATACACATCACAGATACAAACACATATACAGCATGTATGCATCACATATATGTTATATACATCAGCATTATACATATATAATGGTAAATATCCTCCGTTTTTCAGTGTCAGGTCAGATGACGGGGCCCCTTACACTGCGGGCCCCATAGCGGCTGCTATTGCTGCTACCACTGTAGTTACGCCCCGGCTCCAAAATAAAATGAGCCCATAGTAGTGTGAATACAGGCTTAGTGGATGAGTTTCCACTTGAATATTCAGGAATCTTTTGACCATATATAGGGCTATATGTGTGTAAAAGAGCTCATAACACACCACCCACTCTCTATCATCACAGCTCCCCTTTATTTGGTAGGGAATAGACCACTACTAAAATACTACCACGTATCCTCCATTCGCTAGTTTTTTAGCTTTATATGGGGAGATCGTGTCTAGTGTGTAATCAACACCTGTATAGTATTGACACTATGGGGCAGATTTATCAAGCTGTCTGAAAGTCAGAATATTTCTAGCTAGAGATGAGCGAACATACTCTATTACTTCGCCCGCTCGAGAAAATGGCAGCTCCCGCCGTTTTGCTTTTTGGCGGCCAGAAACAGAGCCAATCACAAGCCAGGAGACTCTGCACTCCACCCAGCATGACGTGGTACCCTTACACGTCGATAGCAGTGGTTGGCTGGCCAGATCAGGTGACCCTGGAATAGACTAGCCCCTGCCCGCGCTGCTCGGATCATTCTGTGTCTGCATGCCGCTAGGGAGAGAGCTGCTGCTGGTCAGGGAAAGCGTTAGGGTGTTCTATTAGAATAGTGTTAGGCAGGAGTGATTCAACAAGAACCCAACAGCCCTTCTTAGGGCTACAATAACGTTATACTTTTTTTTTTTGTTTGCTTGTGGCTGGGCTTGCTGGCACTAGTAGTGCAGCTAGTACCATATTGTGAGGAATTTGCAGGGGGACTTGCTACCGTTGTGTTTAGCTCTTAGTGACACACATATCCACCTCAAACACCAAAGTGGGAAAATTTATTAGGGGTTTGATTTCAATTAGGCACAGTCTGCCATTTCCTTTTTATTTTACGTTTATTTTTTCATAACTCAGCGTCATCTCATCAGTGTGCTTTCATACTTGGCTAGAAAATAGCCAAAGGAGAATCCAAACGGCTTACTTACGCCTACAATAGCGTTATATATATTTTATTTCTGGTTGATCTGCTGGTGGCTGTCCTTGCTGCAGTGCATCTACTAGCCAATTGTCAGGAATTTGGAGTGAGACTTGCGACCGCTGTGTTTAGCGCTTAGTGACGCACATATCCATCGCAAAGACTGAAGTGGGAAAATTTATTAGGGGTTGGATTTCAATTAGGCACAGTCTGGCAGTTTCTTTTTATTTTACGTTTATTTTTTCATAACTCAGCGTCATCTCATCAGTGTGCTTTCATACTTGGCTAGAAAATAGCCAAAGGAGAATCCAAACGGCTTACTTACGCCTACAATAGCGTTATATATATTTTATTTCTGGTTGATCTGCTGGTGGCTGTCCTTGCTGCAGTGCATCTACTAGCCAATTGTCAGGAATTTGGAGTGAGACTTGCGACCGCTGTGTTTAGCGCTTAGTGACGCACATATCCATCGCAAAGACCGAAGTGGGAAAATTTATTAGGGGTTGGATTTTAATTAGGCACAGTCTGGCAGTTTCTATTTATTTTACGTTTATTTTTTCATAACTCAGCGTCATCTCATCAGTGTGCTTTCATACTTGGCTAGAAAATAGCCAAAGGAGAATCCAAACGGCTTACTTACGCCTACAATAGCGTTATATATATTTTATTTCTGGTTGATCTGCTGGTGGCTGTCCTTGCTGCAGTGCATATACTAGCCAATTGTCAGGAATTTGGAGTGAGACTTGCGACCGCTGTGTTTAGCGCTTAGTGACGCACATATCCATCGCAAAGACCGAAGTGGGAAAATTTATTAGGGGTTGGATTTCAATTAGGCACAGTCTGGCAGTTTCTTTTTATTTTACGTTTATTTTTTCATAACTCAGCGTCATCTCATCAGTGTGCTTTCATACTTGGCTAGAAAATAGCCAAAGGAGAATCCAAACGGCTTACTTACGCCTACAATAGCGTTATATATATTTTATTTCTGGTTGATCTGCTGGTGGCTGTCCTTGCTGCAGTGCATCTACTAGCCAATTGTCAGGAATTTGGAGTGAGACTTGCGACCGCTGTGTTTAGCGCTTAGTGACGCACATATCCATCGCAAAGACCGAAGTGGGAAAATTTATTAGGGGTTGGATTTCAATTAGGCACAGTCTGGCAGTTTCTTTTTATTTTACGTTTATTTTTTCATAACTCAGCGTCATCTCATCAGTGTGCTTTCATACTTGGCTAGAAAATAGCCAAAGGAGAATCCAAACGGCTTACTTACGCCTACAATAGCGTTATATATATTTTATTTATGGTTGATCTGCTGGTGGCTGTCCTTGCTGCAGTGCATCTACTAGCCAATTGTCAGGAATTTGGAGTGAGACTTGCGACCGCTGTGTTTAGCGCTTAGTGACGCACATATCCATCGCAAAGACCAAAGTGGGAAAATTTATTAGGGGTTGGATTTCAATTAGGCACAGTCTGCCATTTCCTTTTTATTTTACGTTTATTTTTTCATAACTCAGCGTCATCTCATCTGGCATAGCAGTGTGCTTTCATACTTGGCTAGAAAATAGCCATAGCAATAGGATAGCATTGTTTGGTTTTAAAAACTAAAAAACACAAAAAAAAACTAAAAAACACAAAAAAACTAAAAAAAAAGTTAAAAAAAAATTAAAGTTATAACTTTCATTTTCAAAATGTTTAACCCGAGGGCTAGGGGTAGAGGACGAGGGCGGGGACGTGGGCGTCCAACTACTGCAGGGGTCAGAGGCCGTGGTCCTGGGCGGGGTGAGACACCACCTGCTTATGAGGGAGCAGGGGAACGCCGCAGAGCTACATTCCCTAGGTTCATGTCTCAAGTTACTGGGACTCGTGGTAGAGCACTGTTGAGGCCAGAACAGTGCGAACAGGTGATGTCGTGAATTACCGACAATGCTTCGAGCAATTTGTCCACCAGTCAGTCTTCCACGCAGTCCACCCATGTCACCGAAATCGGCACTCCTCCAGCTCCTGCACCTCAGCCTCCTCCCCCCCAGTCTGCCCCCTCCCAGGAAAATTTGGCATTTGAACTGGCATACTCTGAGGAACTGTTTTCTGGACCCTTCCCACAGTCACAAACCACTTGTCCGGTTGCTGCTGAGCAATTTTCCGATGCCCAGGTTTTCCACCAGTCGCAGTCTGTGGGTGATGATGACCTTCTTGACGTAGTGGAAGAAGTGTGTAAAGAGGTGTCCGACGATGAGGAGACACGGTTGTCAGACAGTGGTGAAGTTGTTGTCAGGGCAGGAAGTCCGAGGGGGGAGCAGACTGAGGGATCGGAGGATGATGAGGTGACAGACCCAAGCTGGGTTGAGAGGCCGGGTGAACACAGTGCTTCTGAGACGGAGGAGAGTCCTCGACCAGAACAGGTTGGAAGAGGCAGTGGTGGGGCCAGACGGAGAGGCAGGGCCAGAGCAGGTGCATCAGCGCCAAATGTGTCACGTAGTGAAGCTCCCGTGGCGAGGGCTCCCGCGGCGAGGGCTAGATTTTCAGAAGTCTGGAGGTTCTTTAAGGAAACACCGGATGACCAACGGACTGTGGTGTGCAACCTTTACCAAACCAGGATCAGCAGGGGTTCCACCACTACTAGCTTAACTACCACCAGTATGCGCAGGCATATGAATGCTAAACACCCCACTCAGTGGCACCAAGCCCGTTCACCTCCGGCCGTGCACACCACTGCTCCTTCCCCTGTGTCAGCTGATAGTCAGCCCCCTGCCCAGGACCCTGGCACAAAAGCCCCATCGTCGCCTCCACGATCCTCCACAGCATCCACCAGCGTTCAGCTCTCTATACCCCAGACGCTGGAGCGGAAACGTAAATATAGTGCAACCCACCCGCACGCCCAAGCCCTTAATGTCCACATCTCCAGATTGCTTAGCCTGGAGATGCTGCCCTATAGGCTAGTAGAGACCGAGGCCTTTCGCAACCTCATGGCGGCGGCGGCCCCTCGGTATTCGGTCCCCAGCCGCCACTACTTTTCCCGATGTGCCGTCCCAGCCCTGCACCAGCACGTGTCAGACAACATCATCCGTGCCCTGACCAACGCCGTTTCTGACAAGGTCCACCTGACCACGGACACGTGGACGAGTGCTGCCGGGCAGGGCCACTATATATCGCTGACGGCACATTGGGTTAACTTGGTGGAGGCTGGGACCGAGTCTGACCCTGCGGCTGGTCATATACTGCCGACGCCGAGGATTGCGGGGCCTACCTCGGTCCAGGTCTTTCAGGCCTACTATGCCTCCTCCTCCTCCCACCCCTCCTCCACCTCCTCCTCCGAACTACCATCCGTGGGCATGCTGCCATCAGTCGGTAGCTCTAGGCACAGCAGCAGTGCTGTCGCTAAGCGACAGCAGGCGGTGCTCAAACTGCTGAGCCTAGGCGATAAAAGGCACACCGCCCAAGAACTATTACAGGGCATCACGGCGCAGACTGATCTGTGGCTGGCACCGCTGAACCTGAAGCCAGGCATGGTTGTGTGTGACAACGGCCGTAACCTGGTGGCGGCTCTGCAACTCGGCAGACTGACACATGTGCCATGCCTGGCCCATGTGTTAAATCTGATAGTTCAGCATTTCCTCAAGACATACCCCAATCTGTCTGATTTGCTCACGAAGGTGCGCCGCATCTGTGCGCATTTCAGGAAGTCCAGCACAGATGCTGCCACTCTCAGGGCAGCGCAGCGCCGCCTCCAACTGCCCGCTCACCGACTGTTGTGCGACGTGCCCACGAGGTGGAATTCAACATTAACCATGTTATCCAGAGTTTACCAGCAGCGCAGAGCGATTGTAGACTGCCAGATGTCAACTTCCACCAGAACTGGTAGTCAGGTCAGTCAGCTTCCTCAAGTCTACAATGAGGAGTGGACGTGGTGCTGAGTAACTTTGAGGAGTCAACACAGATGGTCAGTGGCGATGCCGCCATCATCAGCCTCACCATCCCGCTGCTTGGCCTGTTGAAAAACTCTCTGATCAGCATGAAGTCGGAAGCTTTGCGCTCATCACAAGAGATGGGGGAAGAAGATTCCCTTGTTGATAGCCAAAGCACCCTTAGGTCTGTTTCTCAGCGCATATCGGAGGAGGTGGAGGTGGAGGAGGATGAGGAGGAAGAGGAGGAGAATGTTGGTGAGACACAAGAGGGGACCATTGTTGAGTCCTTCACTGTTCAGCGTGTATGGGCAGAAGAAGAGGAGTTGGAGGAGTTGGAGGAGGAGGAAATGGACAGTCAGGCCAGTGAGGGGAGTGAATTCTTACGTGTTGGTACTCTGGCGCATATGGCAGGTTTCATGCTAGGCTGCCTATCCCGTGACCCTCGCGTTCAAAGAATTTATTCCAGCACCGATTACTGGGTATTCACTCTCCTGGACCCACGGTACAAGCAAAATCTTTCCACTCTCATCCCTGGAGAGGAAAGGAGTGTGAGAATGCATGAATACCAGCAGGCCCTGGTGCACAAGCTGAAACACTATTTCCCTTCTGACAGCGCTAGCGGCAGAGTGCGTAGTTCTGCGGGACAAGTAGCGAGGGAGAGTAGGCGAGCAGGCAGCTTGTCCTACACTGGCAAGGGTACGCTTTACAAGGCTTTTGCCAGCTTTATGTCACCCCAGCAAGACACTGTCACCTGTCCCCAGTCTCGGCAGAGTAGGGCTGATCTTTACAGAAAGATGGTGAGGGAGTACGTAGCTGACCATACCATCGTCCTAAATGATCACACAGCTCCCTACAACTACTGGGTTTCAAAGCTGGACATGTGGCACGAACTGGCGCTGTACGCCTTGGAGGTTCTTGCCTGCCCTGCCGCAAGCGTGTTGTCCGAGCGGGTTTTCAGTGCAGCTGGTGGCATCATCACCGATAAGCGCACACGCCTGTCGACTGACAGCGCTGACAGGCTGACGCTTATTAAGATGAATAAAGCCTGGATTTCTCATAATTTCCAATCTCCACCAGGTGAAGGAAGCTCAACCTGAATAATTTATTCACTCCTCCTCCTCATTTTCCTCCTTCTCCTCCTCTTTGTACACTAAAGCAGAGGAAACTGGCTATTTTTTGACAGGGCCCACTGGCTCTAGCTATAGTACTTTATGCATTTAATTTTTCTGGAGGGCCACCTACCCGGTCCTCTGTTTTAAACAATTTTTGGGAGTGCCACATACAGGCACTCAATCTATTCAATTTTTCTGGAGGGCCACCTACCTGCTCCTCTGGTTTGAAAACTTTTTTGGACTGCCACATACAGGCACTCAATCTATTTCATTTTTCTGGAGGGCCACCTACCTGCTCCTCTGGTTTGAAAACTTTTTTGGACTGCCACATACAGGCACTCAATCTATTCAATTTTTCTGGAGGGCCACCTACCTGCTCCTCTGGTTTGAAAACTTTTTTGGACTGCCACATACAGGCACTCAATCTATTCAATTTTTCTGGAGGGCCACCTACCTGCTCCTCTGGTTTGAAAACTTTTTTGGACTGCCACATACAGGCACTCAATCTAATCAATTTTTCTGGAGGGCCACCTACCTGCTCCTCTGGTTTGAAAACTTTTTTGGACTGCCACATACAGGGACTCAATCTATTTCATTTTTCTGAAGGGCCACCTACCTGCTCCTCTGGTTTGAAAACTTTTTTGGACTGCCACATACAGGCACTATCCAAATTAAATTGTCTCCATAGCAGCCTCCACACGTTGTCTCCATTGCTACCTCCAAAAGTCGTCCATATAGCTGCCTCCATACATCGTCCCCTTATCAAACGAGGTGTGTCAGGCAGAAATTTGGGTTGTTTTCATGGATTCCACATCAAAGTTGTTAACTTTGTCGCCACCCTGCTGTGTTATCCACAAAATATACTGGCAAACTTTTATCATTTACCAATATTATTTCAGCGCTTCTTGCGCATCTGTTTACATTCCCCTCACCCGCCATATCCTAAACTTATAAGAACGCTACTACACTTGATCTTATACAAAAGGTTCTTAGAAGTGCTGTTTGGGGAGTAGCCTAGAGACAGGGGCTTGGATTGGCGAAAGCTCGTCTGGCAGCGGAGCGCCAGCTCCATGCGCATCATGCGCTTCTTGCGCATCTGTTTACACTCCCCTCACCCGCCATATCCCAAACTTATAAGAACGCTACTACACTTGATCTTATACAAAAGGTTCTTAGAAGTGCTGTTTGGGGAGTAGCCTAGAGACAGGGGCTTGGATTGGCAAAAGCTCGTCTGGCAGCGGAGCGCCAGCTCCATGCCAAGATCCAACTAACATAGTTTTAACTGCAGCACCTTTAATCTACTACTAGTTCACTGCCTTCATACATGGTCCCCTTATCAAACGAGCTGTGTCAGGCAGAATTTTGGATTGTTTTCATGGCTTCCATGTTAACTTTGTCGCCACCCTGCTGTGTAATCCACAAAATATACTGGCAAACTTTTATCATGTACCGATATTATTTGAGCGCTTCTTGCTCACCTCCTTTGGTTCCTCTCTGCCACCCATTGGTTTGAAGCCTGAGTCCATTTAGGGTATGTCGCCATGCCACTCTCTAGCCTGCCGCTGCTGCCGCTGCCTCTGCATGCCGTCCCCTATAGTGTCAGGGTCAATTATTGGATGTTTTACATGCTATCTAGCTTCATTCTGTCACTCTGTCATGGCCATGCTGTTGCCCATAATTTTGGCATAATGGTGCGATTAAGCAGCCTCAGAGGCATCCATGCATGCTGCCCCTGCTGTTTCCTGTCCATTTCCGTGGTGTTTCCATCCTTTTCTGAGGTTCCCAGGTGTTTGGCCAAGCTTCCCTGTGCAGAGCCTTGGTCCCCTTGAAAAATGCTCGAGTCTCCCATTGACTTCAATGGGGCTCGTTATTCGAGACGAGCACTCGAGCATCGGGAAAAGTTTGTCTCGAATAACGAGTACCCGAGCATTTTAGTGCTCGCTCATCTCTATTTCTAGCCCATGGAAACCAATCACAGCTCAGCTTTCATTTTACCAGTGCTCATGAATATTTTAAAGGTTGGGCAACTAGAAAAATTCTGACTTTCAGACAGCTTGATAAATCTGCCCCAATGTCTGTTAATACACTTGGTTTGTATCCACACCTAAAGTGCAAACACTGATCCCCAAATTGTTACTTTCCTGAGATAGAACTTCGTGTCGACACTTTATATGTGTCAATACTTAATTTGCATCAACACCTTATCAAAATTAGGTTCACATTAACACCTGATGCGTTTCCCCGCTAGGGGTTAAAAAAGTGGTTCATCAGAGGTGTACCAATACATTGTTAGCTCAACACTCATTGTCTAGACTTCCTTACGTAGCATATTTTACAGCTGACTAGCTAGACTATGTTCAATTCAGTGACTTGTGTGATACACAACACCGGCTCTGGTATGGCAGAAACTAGCAGGTTCCTGATAGCAGCACTCGCACTACATATATGCTGTAGGCCTCTACTTACCCAGTGTCATCAAACTTCATCTCAGTCCTGAAGTGGTGGTGAAAAATTTACAATGTTTAGACAGGTGGCATTGATGAATTTTTACGTTTGTTTGAATTTATGAATAGAGTGGATTATGATCAAATTCAACATGACATACTCAAAAGGCAATTCAATTCTTAGACAACTGGGTCTATATTGAGGCAGCTAAATTGAGAACTGATTATGTACATTAGGTCCAACGAATCGGAATAATCTGTTGTGGACACCCAAGAAATACAATTAATGTTACTAGTTAGAATGATCATAGACGATCCAGAAAAAATTATGAAAAGATTGTATGAAATGTCTGATAAATTGATCGAAAGAGGATGCCCTAAGGCTTTAATAAAAAAAACACAAATTGAGAGCATTGAATCAGGATTGAAATAACTTTTTCACCAATAAGTTTGACCAAACTGATAAGAAAACTAGAGTCCCTTTTGTTATGACATATGGGACACACAGTAAATATATAGCTAACAGCATACCTAAACATTGGACATTGCTGTCTAATCATTACAAAGATGTTCCAGAGTTCCAAACTCCACCTTGCTTCTCATATAAAAGGACAAAAGATTTGTGTGATAAACTGGTAAAAAGTGATCTTGGTTCCAGTAAAGGCCAATCCAGCCTCTACCCTAAAATGTGGGTATTACCCATGTCTAGGTTGTGATAACTGTGGATACAAGATCAAAGGTGAGAAGTTTGTACACCCTTTTATTACATGAATATGACATTGAACACTTTCTGTTGGTCTGATTTTGTCATTTATGTGTGGATTTTTCCCTGTCCTAAGTTATATGTTTGGGGAGTCGGAGTCTATATCCTGTAGTCGTCTCACCATCACAGGTCTACTATAAAAAAATAAGGAAAAATGAATTACCAGTCCCCTGACATTTTCATGATTGTGGACATATGATAAATCAGCTCAGATTCTGTATCATTAGTATCATTAACAAAATCTTCCTCCGGAGAAGGGGGGAGGGTTATTAGGGTTGAGGATTTAAAACAGTGTGAGGCTAAATGGATCCATCGTATGAATACAATTCAACCCCATGGCCTTAATGTTGATTTTAATGTAGGTGTCTTTACTAGAGGACTTCCCCTTATGACTACACTACAGGGTAGTTACATTGTTATTTCTCCTTTTATTGTTACAAATGACTTTTTATATATGTTATATATATGACATTTTGTTTCTTTGTCAGATATGAGGACACTTGGCAGTTCGGATGATCTGTGGAAGGTCTCTTATGCACTGATGAATTTATTTTTGTATTGCTATTTTTTTATTATCTTCTTAATAATTTTTGCATGAAGTAAATTAGCAATCCTGAAATAGTATATTGGGGCAGATTTACTTAACCGGTCCTGTCACGATCCAGCGGCGCGTTCACCAATGAGGTTCTGCCGGGATTCACTAAGGTCGTGCGCCCGATGTCCACCAGGTGTCGCTGCGGCGCCGAGGTCTGCCGGAGTTCACCTGGTTCTTCTCGGTGCATGTAAGTGCTTGATTTTGGGACACACTTAGTTTTTTAAATTCTGCGTTTTTTCCGAATCCGTCAGGTTTTCCGTCGGCCACGCCCCCGATTTCTGTTGCGTGAATCCCGGCGGAATTTGGCGCAAAACGGAAATAGTCGGGAAGCCCGACGAAAGTGCAGCCGTGGAACCCTTAGTAAATGAGCCCCATTGAGTCTCATCCATGGTCTTATGGTCTTTAGATCAGTGCAGAGTAGAAATAGACAGTTCCCTGCTGCGCCAGATTTATCATTGTGTCTGATGCTGGATGATTAATCTGTATAGTATAAGTCTGTCGAGTTCTACTTTGCTCGTTTTATTAGTTGGTCTAGATTGCTGCTCCACAATATAGAATTTCCTGGTGGACGGGTTATTTCTTGGGCAAACACAACCCCTTTTAGAGAGGACATGTCTCTTTTGAGAGGAGTTGAAAAATATGGAATTAGACTTACCGGTAATTCGGTTTCCACTAGTGACCATGACGGCCCCCATCTGAAATAATGGCGGGCCGTCATGGAACGTGGTGGAAATATAGAATTAGACTTACCGGTAATTCAGTTTCCACTAGTGACCATGACGGCCCCCCATTATTTCAGGTGGGGGCCGTCATGGAACGTGGTGGAAACAGCCTATAATTGCTCTAAAACCTTTGGTAAAAACGATGCGCAGCATTTCAGTTGTAAATTACTCCATTTTTGTGCCACAGACACATTGATGATTCTCCAATGTATTAACTTGAAAATGGCTCCATGGAGGGACTGAAATGTTGTATGTTTCTCACTGTTGCTGAATAAACCATTTATACTTCATTGGAGTGCTGCTTCCTTGGATCCTTCATTCATACTAGGCTCCAAGGTTAAACCACACAGCTTGCCATATAACACACACCCAACTTCTCCAATAGAAATTAATTCTGCAAGGCAAACTGTAAATCACAGCAGTGTGTGGCTAAATGGTTGTGCTCGTCATTTTGGCAATGGCTACATTTATTCAGCAGCACAGCATTGAGTTATTATAAGTGTTTGGGTGAATTACATATATATCATCTGCATTGTTGAAAACCTAACCTGTCTTAGTAACGGACTGGCAGCTCCAGTGTTGAGGAACCATAAACCAGCAGTAATGCAATAAGTATCCGATTGTTAAAAGATAGATAAGAAACAGGAAAAGTATATCTGCCAAGCTTATGAAAGAACCTCCACAATCTTAGTTTTACCTATTGAATGAATTGTGAGCTTGTAGACTCTTTTCAAAACAATGTAGTAGTTTTCCCTCTAGTTTTATGTTAGACCATAGGATGCACACTGAGATGTCATCATAAAGTATACAGTTGACAAGCTCTATGTATGTTTTATAAATCTGATCCACCTTATCTATACAGGAACATCTGCTTTAAGATACAAAAGTATTTTTTTTAGATTAAGAGAAGAATCTAGAAAACCCACACAGTTGCTATGGTAACAAAAATAGATATCTAAAAAGTACATTTATTAAAGAGGGTTTCCATTTGTTAGCAAATAATGAAATATTTGTTTGACACTCTGTGTAATGACATCCCTACTTATGTGCATCCCCTGTCTGAAGTCTTTTATCATATTGGTGTTCAATGGTTTTATCTAATTTACTGATTCAAGCAGAGATCTAATATATATTAATTGCATTATAGCGTTATCATCCAAGGACAGAGGTAGGTGGGATGTGATTGCATTCAGTGCATGGAACTTTGTACATTTCACAAGAAAGGTCTCAAACTGCATTTCTCTGATCAGGCACTTAGAGTAAACAGTTGCCTAGGTAAGTTTGAATATGATACATGCAGGACCGGCTCCAGCTTGTAATAGTCCATTGCAGTGAGCTCACGTGGCAGCATTAAAATTCTGAAACTAAAATATTCCCTAGTTTATCATACTAAACAGCCCCTTCATGGGAATTTTATATAAAGCAACCCTCACCCTTATGGATTCATTAGATAAAGCCCCTCTCACCGACATAGAATACCTTACATATAGCCGTATATGTGTGGGCCACCCCAGCCGCACTGGATCCCGGCACTTGCCGAGGTATACCCAGTGCTGGCCCCGGGAGTCACCTTTTAAGATCAACTTTAAGGCACATCATATCTTATAATATTTGCATATTTACCCTATATGCGTATTTATCTCCTGACGAAGCATCAGCTAATGGCGAATTGGGGTGTAGTTTATTGGCTCCTTCAGGACTCCTCACTGTACCTATCACCATGCTTTCGGGTAAGTACTTCTTGTTTGTGTGAATTGTTGGAGTCGGAAGGTACCTCCGGTCTTCACTTCACATATGATTGATTAATGGAAAAAAATTCTTCTCATTCTCCCGTCTGCATCATATATATTTTTCACTAATTATTGACCAGATTTTTGAAGTCTAAGAAGTTATTTATTCATTTTGGTTCCTGGGTTATTCTGAGAGTGCTTGTGTACTTCATTGTTGCCCCAATTTCCATCAGGGGCTCCTAGTTTTCCCCTTTTTTCTTTTCCCATCATATGGTATATAACTATGAATTGTATGTATTGATATTTCAATAAAGGATACTATGAATTTTTATTGATGGCTTTGCAGCTCTCCTTGTTTGGGCTTTTTACCCTATATTTGCCTATTTAAGTAAATAAAATAACAATTTTTGATATGTTTTAATAAAATAAACTTGTAATTTTCTTCATATCTATTGTACTTATCCACTTTTTGTTGTCTATGTTACTGAATAAAATAGCACAAGGTACTGTATTATCTTTATTGTACCGTATTTTCCGGGCCATTAGGCGCACCGGAATATAAGGCGCAACAGTCCGATGAGCCTTATATATGTAATAATTCCATATATAAGGCGCATCGGACTATAAGGCGCAGGGTCGGGGGCGTGGCGGAGGTACGGGGACGGAGCGGAGACCCGACGGGACGCGACGCCGAGAAGAGACGCGGAACGCGGGGAAGGTGAGCGGGGAAGGTGAGGGGGAGGTGGAGAATGGAATACTTACATAGGTCCCCGCTACCGGAGACAGCAGATCTCCAGCGGGAACTGCAGACCACGCGGCAGAAGTTGTTCGTGCCGCGTGGTCTGCAGTTCCCGCTGGAGATCTGCTGTCTCCGGTAGCGGGGACCTATGTAAGTAGGGTCCGCTGCCCTCATATAGGGCGCACCGGACTATAAGGCGCACTTTGGATTTCCAAGGAATATAAGTGCCTTATAGTCCGGAAAATACGGTAGTGTGAAAATTCATAAGTAATACAACAAATTCAGTTGAAATATAAGCTACACACTTTCTTCTAAGCAATTACAAGAGCACACAATACAGAGTGCATACAGTATATCTGGTGCCTAATAGCCTTGTGGAGTAGAAAGGTCTGATCAATTGTTAAAGTGACTGCTGAGCAAATGATAGAGGAGATAACAATGTCATCCAAAGACAAAAATAGACTAGAGAAAAATGAGAGAACGGTAGACTTCATTCTGTCTGGGTCAAGGAACTGATAACATTTCTAAATCAATGTCACAAAGTTTTGGTTTTCCAGTAAATTAATTCATTTCTGTGTCAGATAAACCCTGCTAAATGTCTTGTGTACATGCTAAAAATAGCGAGTTATTTTACAGAGATAAAATGGCCCAGTGACAAACAACATTCTAAGAAATGAAGCAATTGTGTTTTACAAATGGAGAATATAGAGAACATTTACATCTAACATCTACAGTATAAGGCTTTCAGCAGTGCAGCATCTGGGTGGGAGATGAGATGGATGGGAGTTGTAGAAATGTGATGGCAATAGAAAAAAAAGTTTTAAAAAGCTTTATTCTTCAATTATTACAATTTCCAAACAGCACATGTGATCTTAGCTGATGTGATTCAAGCCTTACATGGCCATTACGCATGAGATAAGCTAACACGTGCTGTTTGGAAACTGTAATAATTGAAGAATAAAGCTTTGAAAAACTTAACACGGTGCTGGATGATACATCTTCCTTTCTGGATCCACAAGTATATACTCTGGAGTCAAGACAGATATCGTCCAGGCAACTGTGACAATATCTCTCCCATATGTGCATCAACCTTATTGATGGAGAGGGGTAAGCTATTGCAGATTTCTTTTCTATGATTTACAAGTTATTAGTAAAGAGTCCCCTTTGTGGTGAGGTGTAACTATTATAACAGGAATCAGAAAGATAGAGTGGAAACCAGATCTTATGTAGCCGACAGAAATTGCGTGAAGGAGAATTCCACATAGATGGCTGCACATCACTCAAGCAAGGTAGGTTGCTGATAACTCCTGAATTGTGGCTTTAAATCTTTTCACTTTCCTGACGGAGACCAATTTTTAAACCACATGTAAAATGTAAAAATCACTTCTAAAGTTTTAAGCCTCCTAACATCCAACAAAAATGAGAGGATGCTTAAACTTAACTGCATAAAGGAGACATTTAGTAAATGTTGGTTATCAAGTTATTTTGGTAGTATGACCAAATTTTGTTTGAATTGCAGAAAATTTTTAATTTTTAAAATGGAGAATGTTCTAAAATTCTGCAAAATTCCACTTTTTTTCAAAAATAAGCCAAAAATATATCATCTAAATTTTTCGACTAACATGAGGAAAAATGGGGGGGGGGGGGGATTATCAATGTAGTGAAGAATAAGAGAAAACTAAACAGCCTCTTTAATGATGGCCAGTTTAAATTGAGGGATTTAAGAAAAAAAAACAGGAAATAGGGAATAAGGGACATCATAAAGCCCCCTATTTGTAGCCCTTTCTCAAAAGACAAACCACAAATGAGGGGGCTACATAAAAGGGAACTGTACAAGGAGAAGGCTACAGAAATACTGAAACTATAAGGAGGGGGCTTTATAAAATGGTGGCTACAGGACACGGGGCATAATAAGATGAGCCTGTAGTTAAGTGGCATTATAAGATGGGGCTTTGGGAAAGTGGTTGTTAGAAAATAAGGGTAGCAAGAAAGGGGGCAATATCAAATGGGGACTGCAGGAGAGGGGGCTATTGAGAAAAGGAACATTAACCCCTTAACAACGTGTGAGTATGTCACATGTCGGCTGCAGGTATTTGGGGAGGGCTCATGGGGAGTGTTTGCTGCATATTGATGCAAACACCCGCCGGTAACGGCCGCGATAGGTGATAGCACTGTTCTATGCTGCTGACCCTTAAATGGCCACAGGCAGAGCTGCCGGTGGCATTAAAAAGCCGACGGCACGTAGGTGCCGCCATATTGGCTTGATCCCCACTCCAACTTCATTGGGGAGCAGGATCTGTTACCTTGAAAGCCTCAGGTCATATAAAAATTCAAGGATGATTGATTTGAGGCTATATATTACAATGTGCGATTTGCACATTGTAATAGATGATGTGGAAAATCCCCATATACTGCCATACTCTAGTACGGCAGCATATGGTAGGATCAATCAGACAAATTAGGGGTAAAGTATCTTAGGGGGTTTGAAAAAATAGTAAAAGAACAGATTTTCAAAAGTTACAATAAAATGAAAGAAAAAAACTCTAAAAATTCCAATCACCCCCCTTTCCCTAGAAATGATATAAATATAAACAGTAAAAACCATAAACATGTTAGGTATCGACAAGTCCCAAAATTTCTTTTATCAAAATATGATAATGGTTATCCTCGGTGTTTAACCTGTAACGGAAAATAGTCCACAAAGACAAAAATGCCACTTTTTAAAAAAAAAAAAATTATCAAAATATAAAAAGTGCAATGAAAAGTGATCAAAAGGATGTACAGCTCCGTACACTGAAGTATGAAAAAGTTATTAGCACCAGAATCAAAATAAGCAAAAATAAGATTTTTTTGGTATAGGAGGTTTTAATTTTTGTAAATGTATGAAAACATAAAACCTTTATCCCCGTGATCGCACTGACCCAAAGAATAAAGAAGACATGTCAAGCCCATAAAAAATGGCACAAAATGCATTTTTTCACCAATTGCACTGCATTTGGATTTTTTTTTTCTCCCACTTCCCAGTACTGGAATATTAAATACCATCATTATGAGGTGCAATTTGTTACACAGAAAACAAGCTGTCACATAGCTCTTTATATGTAAAAATTAAAAGGTTATAGATTTTTAAAGGTGGGGAGTGTAAAATGAAAACGCATAAAACAAAAAAGGACCTGGTCGTTAAAGGCTTAAATAGATTGTAGTAAGGTATAGGGTAATTGAGGGCATGCACTTATTTTGGAAAAAAAAAAATTGTTGCAGCTTGTCCCTTTGGTGCATGCAATCAGAAGAAGGAGTAGCAGCAGGAAGGATATTATACAGCACCAATGAACAATACAGAAGCTAAAGCACTGTCTCTGTGTATCTCTAAATCTTTCTCCCTCCCCTCTATGTAGGTTTATATGGACAGCTTGTTTTCTGGTCCCCCAGTATGCTAACTGTATACCTGAATTCCATTCTTTAAGATACTGTTTAATAAACCAAAGCCTATGGTCCCACATTCAGAATTGCTGGTTAATCTCTATAGTAAAATATACAGTATTGTAAATGTGTAGATGTTCATGTATTATTTTATTGAAGAGAAGCAGAAAATGAATTGCAGTAATGAAGGCAATCATAAAAATAATGGTAGTTATGTAGCGTTGTAAGAGATTTCACCAGCACAAACAGAAGTGCCAGCAGATGGCTGTTCCCTACATTGCTTACAGGTTAATAAATCAAAAAATATCTCCATTACATTTAAGGGCTTTGTCGGCCAGACAGAAGATAAGAAAAGACCCACAGGCAAAGTATTTCCCATTGGGATGTACTTAAATATTTCACGCAAAATGTTATAATGTGGCTATAGCACCATCCAGTGGGGCTACAGTGCCCTTGCTTATAAAGTAAAACTATCTATCTAAAAAACAAGAAGAATTCATCTGCAACAGCACATGGAAAATGGGGCACAACCCCGAATTATTAGATCCTTCAAATATAAAAAAATATAAAAAATACCAGTAGTGAAAAAACAGGGTTATTTTATTCCCAGAATGCTTTATTTCAGCTCCTAAATCAGGAGCCTTTCTCAAGTCATCTATCTATCAATCTATCAAGATACAAAGACTTCAGCAACACTATGTAGTCAGGGCCAGATATGGAAACTCTCATTTTGGATGGGGCCCCTCAGCTCGGCAGCCAATGCAGGCCCACACAACAATATATCTAAAAGATTCCACATACTTGTACGGCTACAAATATCAGCCCAAGCGTTCGATATATTAGAAATAATGGTATCTTTAGTTTTAGATTCATAGGTTCATACCATTACTAAACCAATTCCAATTTTGGTCCATAGCAAACCAAATAACATCACTATACCCTTATCAAATCCTAATACCACATTATAATGTTACCAAATAAAACTACCATAAGATCAATATTCCAAACAATAGCACTACAATATTCAAATGATACCTCCAAACCTGCGACCCACAACATAAAGAATATGCCACCATACTGATAATAAACAGAAGACTCTATACCAGTGATGGGCAACCTTTTGAGCTTGGTGTGTCAAAATTCGCCAAAAAACCGAGCATAACTCGGGTGCTGTGTCACCTTTAAAAAAACCCTAATTTTGTAATAACATGTCCAGCAGCGGCCTCCCCTTATTAATAACATGTCCAGCAGCGGCCTCCCCTTATTAATAACATGTCCAGCAGCGGCCTCCCTTTACTATTAAAATGCCCCTAGTGGCCTTCCTTCCCTAATAAAATACCCCTAGCGGCCTCCCTTTACTACTAAAATACCCCTAGTGGCCTTCCTTCCCTAATAAAATACCCCTAGCGGCCTCCCTTTACTACTAAAATACCCCGAGCGGTATCCCTTTACTACTAAAATACCCCGAGCGCCCTCCCTTTACTACTAAAATACCCCTAGTGCCCTCCCTTTACTACTAAAATACCCCTAGCGCCCTCCCTTTACTACTAAAATACCCCTAGCCGCCTCCCTTTACTACTAAAATACCCCTAGCAGCCTCCCTTTACTACTAAAATACCCCTAGTGCCCTCCCTTTACTACTAAAATACCCCTAGCGCCCTCCCTTTACTACTAAAATACCCCTAGAAGCCGCCCTCTAAATATAATATAATAATAAACTTATATACTTACCCAGTGATGTCTTCTTCCCTTTAGCTTTACTGCAGGTCTGACGATAATGGCGGCTCGGCTCCTCCAGGTTGCACTGCGCGCTTCGGGTCACGTGACTGACGTGAACTGACGTCAGTTCGCCTCAGTCACGTGACCAGCAGCGCGCATTGCTGCCTGGAGGAGCCAGAGGAGTTGCAGGCGGTGGGCGGACCAACGCGGCGCCGGACAGGTAAGCAGGGGGCAGAAACACAGGGACGGGGGCGGGACATTAACATAGGGGTAGCACATTACACAGGGGCAGCACATTACACAGGGAGGGGGGCAGACAGCGGGCGCTGGGCGGCCGCATGTCACCAAAAATGACTACGCGTGTCAGTGCTGACACGCGTGTCATAGGTTCGCCATCACTGCTCTATACAAATAACAGTATTACCAATAAATATAAACTCCATTTATTCCTGATATTTATTGCCATATTGTTATTTTACAAGCACCACCATGTAAAGGAGAATATTACTAATGATACCTCTGGACAAGTTCCCAATAATACCATTATATCATGACTATTACCTACACACACAGACCAGTATGTACCACCATAGTGACCATATAGTAATTGTTACCAGTTATGTACAGAGGCTGCAGTGTACTCCAATGATCATGTCCCTGATGTTGCTTCTTCCCTTTGCTCTGATCTTCTTGGTGACTTCCAGCCATGACACACCTCTGCAGGTTTATAAAACAGACATGGCGGCATCATCCTATATACTCCTCCCACATGACCCCTACATATATCATAAAAATCCTCACACCACAACTGACCACAGTGTGTTCCCAACATTTATAATATATATCCATCACACGACAACTGAGAACCACATATATCATATATAGCCCTCACACCACAACTGACCACACTGTGTCACCATATATATATAATATATACCCCTCACACCACAACTGACCACACTATGCCCCCCACATATATCATACATACGCTTCACTCCACAACTGACCACACTGTGCCACCATAGAGTATATATCATATATACCTCTCATGCCCCAACTGTGATATCACAACACAGAGAGTAATCACACAGTGGAATCAGAGCACAGGGGGTTAATATAAAGTGATAACAGTGGCCTCCATAATTCTTAAATGGAAGAAGTTTGGAACAACTACAACTTTACGACTAAGCAATTGTGGCACAAGAGCCATGGTGAGAGAGGTAAAGAAGAACCCCAAGATCACCGTGGCTGAGCTACAGAGAGGCAGTAGGGAGATGGGAGAAAGTCCCACAAAGCCAACTATCATTGCAGCCTACACCAGTCGGGGCTTTATGGCAGAGTGTGCCGCCGGAAGCCTCTCTTCTCAGTGCAAGACATATGAAAGCCTACACACAGTTTGCAAAAAAAAAAAACACATAAAGGACTCCAAGAAAGATTGAACTGTTGAGTGTTAATTCTAAGTGGTAAGTGTGGAGAAAACCAGGCACTGCTCATCACCTGCCAAATACAATCCCAACAGAGAAACATGGTGTTGCCAGTATCATGCTGTTAGGGCATAAATTTGCGCCTAAATGGAAGGTAGCATTGTAACATTCCCCGATTGCGTTTGTAATCCACCGGCCAATCGTTGATTTAGAGGCTTTTCTTCCCTTATTTTTCCCTGCAAATTGAACAAAAAGATTTGAGTCCTTTCACCAAGGACTTGAGACATCTAAGTACCTAAGTTCTGAGCGCCTTACATCCAGGAGATGCCATTTCTCTTCCGTAGCATTCTTAGGCTGGTGACAGAAGGTTGGCATTATGATCTCCTGACTCCTGTGAAAGTTAGAAATGCCTTTAGGTAAAAAATTTCTTTCAAGTCTGAGAGTAATTCTATCCTCTGAAACTGATAAATAAGGTTCCCAAACTGACAAGGCCTGAAGTTCCCCTATCTTTCTAGCAGATGTAATGGCGAGTAGAAATGCTGGTTTTAACGTTAAGAAGTGTATATTATCTGAGTCATTAGGTTCAATGGAATCTGAGGTTAATGCATCTAAGACCAAGGAAAAGTCCCACTGAGGGGATGACTCCTTCACAGTGGGTTTTAAGCGGGTACAGGCCTGAAAGAATCTCTTTACCCACCTGTGTTACGCTAGTGCTGTATCAAAGTATGCACTTAACGCTGACACCTGGACTTTCAGGGTACTAGGCCATAAACCCTTATCGAATCCAGGCACAGAATTTTTTCCATATTTTAAAATAGATAGTATGAGTCACAGGCTTTCTACTATTCCTCAAAGTCTTTATTACCTTATAGCAGAGTCCTTTTGCGTTCAAGAAGGCACTTTCAGGATCCAGGCTGATAGATTCAGGAACCATGGGTTCTGGTGTAACTCTGGTCCTTGGTGTAAGAGGTCTGGAATCCTGGGAAGAATAAATAGGAGATCTAGAGCCAGTTTTTGTAGGAGCGGAAACCAACTTTTCTCCAGCCAAAAGGGAGCAACTAGAATCAGTTTGGCCGGGCTGGACAATAACTTCTGGAGGACTTTGTTGAGCAGAGGAATTGGAGGAAACGCACAGAAAAGATCCTGATCCCAGGACTGGGAGAAGGCATCCAATCCCCAAGGAACTTCTTTCGGTTTAGGTTTCCTTAACCGTGTTCCGTCCTGTCTCTTTAAATATGCAACTGTAGTTGTATTGTTGGAAAAGATCTTTAGATGCTTCCCCCTGAGATCCTTGGTACTGGCCTCTAGGGTTTTTAGGAGGGCTTTCAGATCCCTTTCATTTGAAGATGTCCGAGACATTGTTCGGGACCAGCGACCCTGAACATACTTCCCCGGAAGAAGTGCACCCCAACTGGAGGTGCTGGCATCTGTCTGGATCTGAACTACTGGCCAGAGAACCCAATTCAACCCCTTTGTAGGTGATAGGGTTCCCTCCACCAATTCAAGGATAATTCTACTCTTCAAGAAATCTCCAGCCGTGAGTTCAGGTGACGATGATCTTTGTCCCATCTTGACAGGATCCAGGATTGTAAAGGTCTTGTGTGGTTTCTGGCACCAGGCTACACTCTGGATACAGGAAGTCATGGACCCCAGAAGACTCATCTCTGCTCGTATCGAGATGCATTTCCTTTCTTGAAGTCTCTGATCTTCTGAACTAGTTTGTCCACCTTTTCCTGTGGAAGATAAGAGGCTTGAGTTAATGAATTCAAGGACACTTCCAAAAAATTCTTTTATGGGGTTGTGAACAAGATTGGACTTGTCCAAGTTTATGATCCATCCCAGCTCCTGAAGAACTTGTATTGTCACCTTCTTTTGTTTTTCTAAATGACTTACCGAGTCTTCTACCAGCAGGAAATCGTCCAGGTATAGGACTACCAGAACCTCTTTGGTCCTTAAGAACTTGACTACTTCCACCATGACCTTTGTAAAAACTCGGGGAGCTGAGGAAAGACCAAAGGGTAAAGCTGTGAATTGAAAATGAGACTCCTCCCCTTAGGGTAAAACAACAGCAAAATGAAAAAATTTCTGAGAATCTTCATGAATGGGAGCATGAAAGTATGCATCTTGAAGATACAGAGTACACAAAAACGCATTGCGGTTTATAAAAGGGGTGGTTGATTTTACTGATTCCATCTTGAACTTGACATATGTCACCCATTTGTTTAAGTACTTCAGATTTAGGATTAACCTGTAAGACCCATTTGGTTTCTTTATTAGGAAAAGGGGAGAGTAATGACCTGTACCTTTCTCTTCTGGTGGGACTGGACAGACTACATTCAGGCTCAGCAGGGTTGACACCTGTTCCCAAAGATGTCGTGTCAGACTTCTTGAGGATTGCCTGGATAGAAAAAAAACGATGAGGAGGAGAGGACATAACTCCAAACAATAACCATCATGGATAATGGAAGTCACCTACCTGTTATGTTGTTCCACTTGGGGAGAAAGTTCTTGAACCTTCCCCCCCACCCTGGCATCATTGTTTCTTTTCTTGTTTGCTTGAGGAACTGAAGAGAAACGGTTTACTCTTTCCTCCTGTGGAACTATTTCAGAAACCCTGTTTCCAGGAATGTCTTCCTTTATATTTTGGCTGGTCTCGGTTTGCTCTAAAACCTTGAAAAAACTGCTTTTTTGGTGAAGGTTTCGGTTCAGTAAAGCCTTTTTTCTTATCTCCAGCTTTGTCAAGAATCTCATCCAGCTCTGTTCCAAACAAGAATTCTCCTGAAAAAGGAAGGCTACAAAGTTTAGCTTTAGAGCGGATCTTCCCAGACCACTGTTTCAACCACAGCGCCCGTCTGGTAGCATTTGAGAGGGCAGCATCTCTTGAAGCAAAACAAATTGACTCTGCTGAAACATCAGCTAAAAAAGCAGTGGCAGACTTTAGTAATGGCAGTGGATCCAGAATCTCCTCCCTAGGGGTACCTTCCCTGAGATAATCCTCTAAACCCCCTAACCAGAAAAGGGAGTACGAGATACTGAAGTTGCTGCAATATTCATTTTAATTGTGGTCATAGAAGTTTCCCATAATTTTTTTAGTAGGCAGCCCGATCCATTAGTTACATGGAATCCTCAAATGGCAAATCCGTCTTTTTCACCACCTTGGTAATTGGAATGCCTACCTTGGGTACATTTTTCTGCAGCTTGGTCTCTTCTGGGTTAAACAAGTGATTTTTAAAGTCTTTAGGGATATTCAGCCGTTTTTCTGTCTCCCTCCACTCATCAACAACAAGACCTTTCAAATTTTCTATAATAGGAAACACTCTGGTTTTCTAAAAAGAGCTATCCTCACATCCCTTACATCCACCTACCACCCGATCTACCTTTATAGGTAGATTCTTGGTGGTAGGTTCGCTTTAAAACCTAATATTTATTAAATACTATTAAAATTGGGGCCACTCTTCAGCCAAAAATTTTTTTACACATCGAGCAAAAAATACCGTAAAATACCCCCCTAATGCAACTCTGCAACATACAAACCCCCTCTTTAATTTTATTCTCCCTTTACATTTTTGCACTTTTATTTATCTCCCCAAACTTACCCATAATACTTTCTTTACTCCTACCCCTCCTCACATGTAGTGGACCCTGTTCTCTATCCTCCTCATTCTGTGGTCTCCTGTCCACCAGCCTCCTCCTGTGGTCTCCTGTCCACCAGCCTCCTTCTGTGGTCTCCTGTCCACCAGCCTCCTCCTGTGGTCTCCTGTCCACCAGCCTCCTCCTGTGGTCTCCTGTCCACCAGCCTCCTCCTGTGGTCTCCTGTCCACCAGCCTCCTCCTGTGGTCTCCTGTCCTCCAGCCTCCTCCTGTGGTCTCCTGTCCTCCAGCCTCCTCCTGTGGTCTCCTGTCCTCCAACCTTCTCCTGTGGCCTACTGTCCTCCAGCCTCCTCCTGTGGTCTCCTGTCCTCCAGCCTCCTCCTGTGGTCTCCTGTCCTCCAGCCTCCTCCTGTGGTCTCTTGTCCTCCAGCCTCCTCCTGTGGTCTCTTGTCCTCCAGCCTCTGCTGTAGCCCCCTGTTCTCCAGCCACCTCCTGTGGTCTCCTGTCCTCCAGCCTCCTTCTGTGGTCTCCTGACCTGCAGCTCCTCCTGTAGCCCCCTGATCTCCAGCCTCCTCCTGTAGTCTCCTGTCATCCAGCTTCCTCCTGTGGTCTCATGTTCTCCAGCCTCCTCCTGTGGTCTCCTGTCCTCCAGACCCTCCTATAGCACCCTGTCCTCCAGCCTCCTTATAATGTGGCCTCCTGTCCTCCAGCCTCCTCCTGTGGCCTCCAGCCACCTCCTGTGGCCCCTATCCTCCAGCCTCCTCCTCCCATCCTCCAGCCTCCTCCTCCTACTCCAGCCTCCTCCTCCAGCCTCCAGCCTCCTCCTCCAGCCTCCTCCTCCTACTCCAGCCCCTTTGTACTCTATTCTCCTTCTGTTCCCCAGTCTCCTCCTGCTGTCCCCCAGCTTCCTCTTATCCATCCCACACTGTCCTCTATCCTCCTCCTGTCCCACAGCCTCCTCCTGTAGCCCCCTGTCCTCCAGCCTCCTCACCCTGTGGCCTCCTGTCCTACAGCCTCCTCCTGTCCTCCAGCCTCCTCATCCTGTGGCCTTCCATCCCTCAGCCACCTCCTACCATCCTCCTCCTGTCCCCCAGCCCCTCTGTCATCTATCCTTCTCCTGTCCCCCAGCCCGCTCCAGCAGCATCCTGTACTCCAGCATCCTCCTGTGGCTCCTGTCCTCCAGCCTCCTGCTCCTGTCCTCCAGCCCCTCCGTCCTCTATCCTCATCCTGTCCTCCAGCCTTCTTCTGTCTGAAGCCTCATCCTCCTGTCCCCCAGCATCCTCCTCTCCTCCAGCATCCTCCAGCATCCTCCTATCCTCCATCCCTCCTCCTCCTGTCCTCCAGCATCATCCTATTGTCACCCAGCATCCTCCAGCCTCACCCTATTGTCTCCCAGCATCCTCCAGCCTCATTCTATTGTCCCCCAGCATCCTTCAGCCTCATCCTATTGTCCCCCAGCATCCTCCAGCATCATCCTATTGTCCCCCAGCATCCTTCAGCCTCATCCTATTGTCCCCCAGCAACCTCCAGCCTCATCCTATTGTCCCCCAGCATCCTCCAGCCTCATCCTATCGTCCCCCAGCATCCTCCAGCCTCATCCTATTGTCCCCCAGCATCCTCCAGCCTCATCCTATTGTCCCCCAGCATCCTTCACCCTCATCCTATTGTCCCCCAGCATCCTCTAGCCTCATCCTATTGTCCCCCAGCATCCTCCAGCCTTATCCTATTGTCCCCCAGCATCCTCCAGCCTCATCCTATCGTCCCCCAGCATCCTCCAGCCTCATCCTATTGTCCCCCAGCATCCTCCAGCCTCATCCTCTTGCCCCCCAGCATCCTCCAGCCAACACTGTCCTCTATCCTCCTCTCCTTCAGCCTCCTCCTTTACTCATTTACTCTCACTTGGCTGCACCAATTTGGGGCGTTAGCTGCAATATGTACCCCTGCTGTATGGAGAACGTTCTGTCTGTGACCCCTCTCCATACCCCCCTTGCCTCCTGCTGACGTACTGTTACTCCAGTCAGTGGCAATGGGTTAATAGTAGAGATGAGCGAACATACTCGTCCGAGCTTGATGTTCGTTCGAGCATTAGCGTACTCGAAACTGCTCGTTGCTCGGACGAATACTTCGCCCGCTCGAGAAAATGGCAGCTCCCGCCGTTTTGCTTTTTGGCGGCCAGAAACAGAGCCAATCACAAGCCAGGAGACTCTGCACTCCACCCAGCATGACGTGGTACCCTTACACGTCGATAGCAGGGGTTGGCTGGCCAGATCAGGTGACCCTGGGATAGACTAGCCCCTGCCCGCGCTGCTCGGATCATTCTGTGTCTGGATGCCGCTAGGGAGAGAGCTGCTGCTGGTCAGGGAAAGCGTTAGGGTGTTCTATTAGAATAGTGTTAGGCAGGAGTGATTCAACAAGAACCCAACAGCCCTTCTTAGGGCTACAATAACGTTATACTTTTTTTTTTTTTGTTTGCTTGTGGCTGGGCTTGCTGGCACTAGTAGTGCAGCTAGTACCATATTGTGAGGAATTTGCAGGGGGACTTGCTATCGTTGTGTTTAGCTCTTAGTGACACACATATCCACCTCAAACACCAAAGTGGGAAAATTTATTAGGGGTTTGATTTCAATTAGGCACAGTCTGCCAGTTTCTTTTTATTTTACGTTTATTTTTTCATAACTCAGCGTCATCTCATCAGTGTGCTTTCATACTTGGCTAGAAAATAGCCAAAGGAGAATCCAAATGGCTTACTTACGCCTACAATAGCGTTATATATATTTTATTTCTGGTTGATCTGCTGGTGGCTGTCCTTGCTGCAGTGCATATACTAGCCAATTGTGAGGAATTTGGAGTGAGACTTGCGACCGCTGTGTTTAGCGCTTAGTGACGCACATATCCATCGCAAAGACCGAAGTGGGAAAATTTATTAGGGGTTGGATTTCAATTAGGCACAGTCTGCCATTTCCTTTTTATTTTACGTTTATTTTTTCATAACTCAGCGTCATCTCATCAGTGTGCTTTCATACTTGGCTAGAAAATAGCCAAAGGAGAATCCAAACGGCTTACTTACGCCTACAATAGCGTTATATATATTTTATTTCTGGTTGATCTGCTGGTGGCTGTCCTTGCTGCAGTGCATATACTAGCCAATTGTGAGGAATTTGGAGTGAGACTTGCGACCGCTGTGTTTAGCGCTTAGTGACGCACATATCCATCGCAAAGACCGAAGTGGGAAAATTTATTAGGGGTTGGATTTCAATTAGGCACAGTCTGCCATTTCCTTTTTATTTTACGTTTATTTTTTCATAACTCAGCGTCATCTCATCAGTGTGCTTTCATACTTGGCTAGAAAATAGCCAAAGGAGAATCCAAACGGCTTACTTACGCCTACAATAGCGTTATATATATTTTATTTCTGGTTGATCTGCTGGTGGCTGTCCTTGCTGCAGTGCATATACTAGCCAATTGTGAGTAATTTGGAGTGAGACTTGCGACCGCTGTGTTTAGCGCTTAGTGACGCACATATCCATCGCAAAGACCGAAGTGGGATAATTTATTAGGGGTTGGATTTCAATTAGGCACATTCTGGCAGTTTCTTTTTATTTTACGTTTATTTTTTCATAACTCAGCGTCATCTCATCAGTGTGCTTTCATACTTGGCTAAAAAATAGCCAAAGGAGAATCCAAACGCCTTACTTACGCCTACAATAGCGTTATATATATTTTATTTCTGGTTGATCTGCTGGTGGCTGTCCTTGCTGCAGTGCATATACTAGCCAATTGTGAGGAATTTGGAGTGAGACTTGCGACCGCTGTGTTTAGCGCTTAGTGACGCACATATCCATCGCAAAGACCGAAGTGGGATAATTTATTAGGGGTTGGATTTCAATTAGGCACAGTCTGCCATTTCCTTTTTATTTTACGTTTATTTTTTCATAACTCAGCGTCATCTCATCTGGCATAGCAGTGTGCTTTCATACTTGGCTAGAAAATAGCCATAGCAATAGGATAGCATTGTTTGGTTTTAAAAACTAAAAAACACAAAAAAAACCTAAAAAACACAAAAAAACACAAAAAAAAGTTAAAAAAAAAATTAAAGTTATATAACTTTCATTTTCAAAATGTTTAACCCGAGGGCTAGGGGTAGAGGACGAGGACGAGGGCGGGAACGTGGGCGTCCATCTACTGCAGGGGTCAGAGGCCGTGGTCCTGGGTGGGGTGAGACACCACCTGCTGATGAGGGAGCAGGGGAACGCCGCAGAGCTACACTCCCTAGGTTCATCATGTCTCAAGTTACTGGGACTCGTGGTAGAGCACTGTTGAGGCCAGAACAGTGCGAACAGGTGATGTCGTGGATTGCCGACAATGCTTCGAGCAATTTGTCCACCAGTCAGTCTTCCACGCAGTCCACCCATGTCACCGAAATTGGCACTCCTCCAGCTCCTGCACCTCAGCCTCCTCCCCCCCAGTCTGCCCCCTCCCAGGAAAATTTGGCATTTGAACCGGCATACTCTGAGGAACTGTTTTCTGGACCCTTCCCACAGTCACAAACCACTTGTCCGGTTGCTGCTGAGCAATTTTCCGATGCCCAGGTTTTCCACCAGTCGCAGTCTGTGGGTGATGATGACCTTCTTGACGTAGTGGAAGAAGTGTGTAAAGAGGTGTCCGACGATGAGGAGACACGGTTGTCAGACAGTGGTGAAGTTGTTGTCAGGGCAGGAAGTCCGAGGGGGGAGCAGACTGAGGGATCGGAGGATGATGAGGTGACAGACCCAAGCTGGGTTGAGAGGCCGGGTGAACACAGTGCTTCTGAGACAGAGGAGAGTCCTATAGCAGAACAGGTTGGAAGAGGCAGTGGTGGGGCCAGATGGAGAGGCAGGGCCAGAGCAGGTGCATCAGCGCCAAATGTGTCACGTAGTGAAGCTCCCGTGGCGAGGGCTCCCGCGGCGAGGGCTAGATTTTCAGAAGTCTGGAGGTTCTTTAAGGAAACACCGGATGAGCGACGGACTGTGGTGTGCAACCTTTGCCAAACCAGGATCAGCAGGGGTTCCACCACTACTAGCTTAACTACCACCAGTATGCGCAGGCATATGAATGCTAAACACCCAAATCAGTGGCACCAAGCCCGTTCACCTCCGGCCGTGCACACCACTGCTCCTTCCCCTGTGTCAGCTGATAGTCAGCCCCCTGCCCAGGACCCTGGCACAAAAACCCCATCGTCGCCTCCACGATCCTCCACAGCATCCACCAGCGTTCAGCTCTCCATATCCCAGACGCTGGAGCGGAAAAGAAAATATAGTGCAACCCACCCGCACGCCCAAGCCCTTAATGTCCACATCTCCAGATTGCTTATCCTGGAGATGCTGCCCTATAGGCTAGTAGAGACCGAGGCCTTTCGCAACCTCATGGCGGCGGCCGCCCCTCGGTATTCGGTCCCCAGCCACCACTACTTTTCCTGATGTGCCGTCCCAGCCCTGCACCAGCACGTGTCAGACAACATCATCCGTGCCCTGACCAACGCCGTTTCTGACAAGGTCCACCTGACCACGGACAAGTGGACGAGTGCTGCCGGGCAGGGCCACTATATATCGCTGACGGCACATTGGGTTAACTTGGTGGAGGCTGGGACCGAGTCTGACCCTTGGGCTGGTCATATACTGCCGACGCCGAGGATTGCGGGGCCTACCTCGGTCCAGGTCTCAAAGGCCTACTATGCCTCCTCCACCTCCCACCCCTCCTCCACCTCCTCCTCCGAACTACCATCCGTGGGCATGGCGCCATCAGTCGCTAGCTCTAGGCACAGCAGCAGTGCCGTCGCTAAGCGACAGCAGGCGGTGCTCAAACTGCTGAGCCTAGGCGATAAAAGGCACACCGCCCAAGAACTATTACAGGGCATCACGGCGCAGACTGATCTGTGGCTGGCACCGCTGAACCTGAAGCCAGGCATGGTTGTGTGTGACAACGGCTGTAACCGGGTGGCGGCTCTGCAACTCGGCAGACTGACACATGTGCCATGCCTGGCCCATGAGTTAAATCTGATAGTTCAGCGTTTCCTCAAGACATACCCCAATCTGTCAGATTTGCTCACGAAGGTGCGCCGCATCTGTGCGCATTTCAGGAAGTCCAGCACAGATGCTGCCACTCTCAGGGCAGCGCAGCGCCGCCTCCAACTGCCCGCTCACCGACTGTTGTGCGACGTGCCCACGAGGTGGAATTCAAAATTAACCATGTTATCCAGAGTTTACCAGCAGCGCAGAGCGATTGTAGACTGCCAGATGTCAACTTCCACCAGAACTGGTAGTCAGGTCAGTCAGCTTCCTCAAGTCTACAATGAGGAGTGGACGTGGATGTCTGATATCTGTCAGGTGCTGAGTAACTTTGAGGAGTCAACACAGATGGTCAGTGGCGATGCCGCCATCATCAGCCTCACCATCCCTCTGCTTGGCCTGTTGAAAAACTCTCTGATCAGCTTGAAGTCGGAAGCTTTGCGCTCGTCACAAGAGACGGGGGAAGAAGATTCCCTTGTTGATAGCCAAAGCACCCTCAGGTCTGTTTCTCAGCGCATATCGGAGGAGGTGGAGGAGGATGAGGTGGAAGAGGAGGAGAATGTTGGCGAGACACAAGAGGGGAGCATTGCTCAGACCTTCACTGTTCAGCGTGTATGGGCAGAAGAAGAGGAGTTGGAGGAGTTGGAGGAGGAGGAAATGGACAGTCAGGCCAGTGAGGGGAGTGAATTCTTGCGCGTTGGTACTCTGGCGCATATGGCAGATTTCATGCTAGGCTGCCTATCCCGTGACCCTCGCGTTCAAAGAATTTATTCCAGCACCGATTACTGGGTATTCACCCACGGTACAAGCAAAATCTTTCCACTCTCATCCCTGGAGAGGAAAGGAGTGTGAGAATGCATGAATACCAGCAGGCCCTGGTGCACAAGCTGAAACAGTATTTCCCTTCTGACAGCGCTAGCGGCAGAGTGCGTAGTTCTGTGGGACAAGTAGCGAGGAAGAGTAGGCGAGCAGGCAGCTTGTCCAGCACTGGCAAGGGTACGCTTTACAAGGCTTTTGCCAACTTTAGGTCACCCCAGCAAGACACTGTCACCTGTCCCCAGTCTCGGCAGAGTAGGGCTGATCTTTACAGAAAGATGGTGAGGGAGTACGTAGCTGACCATACCATCGTCCTAAATGATCACACAGCTCCCTACAACTACTGGGTTTCAAAGCTGGACATGTGGCACGAACTGGCGCTGTGCACCTTGGAGGTTCTTGCCTGCCCTGCCGCTAGCGTCTTGTCCGAGCGGGTTTTCAGTGCAACTGGTGGCATCATCACCGATAAGCGTACACGCCTGTCGACTGACAGCGCTGACAGGCTGACGCTTATTAAGATGAATAAAGCCTGGATTTCTCATAATTTCCAATCTCCACCAGGTGAAGGAAGCTCAACCTGAATAATTTATGCACTCCTCCTCCTCCTCATTTTCCTCCTTCTCCTCCTCTTTGTACACTAAAGCAGAGGAAACTGGCTATTTTTTGACAGGGCCCACTGGCTCTAGCTATAGTACTTTATGCATTTAATTTTTCTGGAGGGCCACCTACCCGGTCCTCTGTTTTAAACAATTTTTGGGAGTGCCACATACAGGCACTCAATCTATTCAATTTTTCTGGAGGGCCACCTACCTGCTCCTCTGGTTTGAAAACTTTTTTGGACTGCCACATACAGGCACTCAATCTATTTCATTTTTCTGGAGGGCCACCTACCTGCTCCTCTGGTTTGAAAACTTTTTTGGACTGCCACATACAGGCACTCAATCTATTCCATTTTTCTGGAGGGCCACCTACCTGCTCCTCTGGTTTGAAAACTTTTTTGGACTGCCACATACAGGCACTCAATCTATTTCATTTTTCTGGAGGGCCACCTACCTGCTCCTCTGGTTTGAAAACTTTTTTGGACTGCCACATACAGGCACTCAATCTATTCCATTTTTCTGGAGGGCCACCTACCTGCTCCTCTGGTTTGAAAACTTTTTTGGACTGCCACATACAGGCACTATCCAAATTAAATTGTCTCCATAGCAGCCTCCACACGTTGTCTCCATTGCTACCTCCAAAAGTCGTCCATATAGCTGCCTCCATACATCGTCCCCTTATCAAACGAGGTGTGTCAGGCACAAATTTGGGTTGTTTTCATGGATTCCACATCAAAGTTGTTAACTTTGTCGCCACCCTGCTGTGTTATCCACAAAATATACTGGCAAACTTTTACCATTTAGGGATATTATTTCAGCGCTTCTTGCGCATCTATTTACATTCCCCTCACCCGCCATATCCCAAACTTATAAGAACGCTACTACACTTGATCTTATACAAAAGGTTCTTAGAAGTGCTGTTTGGGGAGTAGCCTAGAGACAGGGGCTTGGATTGGCAAAAGCTCGCCTGGCAGCGGAGCGCCAGCTCCATGCCAAGATCCAACTAACATAGTTTTAACTGCAGCACCTTTAATCTACTACTAGTTCACTGCCTCCATACATGGTCCCCTTATCAAACGAGCTGTGTCAGGCAGAATTTTGGGTTGTTTTCATGGCTTCCACATCAAACTTGTTAACTTTGTCGCCACCCTGCTGTGTAATCTCCAAAATATACTGGCAAACTTTTATCATTTACCGATATTATTTCAGCGCTTCTTGCGCATCTGTTTACATTCCCCTCACCCGCCATATCCCAAACTTATAAGAACGCTACTACACTTGATCTTATACAAAAGGTTCTTAGAAGTGCTGTTTGGGGAGTAGCCTAGAGACAGGGGCTTGGATTGGCAAAAGCTCGCCTGGCAGCGGAGCGCCAGCTCCATGCCAAGATCCAACTAACATAGTTTTAACTGCAGCACCTTTAATCTACTACTAGTTCACTGCCTCCATACATGGTCCCCTTATCAAACGAGCTGTGTCAGGCAGAATTTTGGGTTGTTTTCATGGCTTCCACATCAAACTTGTTAACTTTGTCGCCACCCTGCTGTGTAATCCCCAAAATATACTGGCAAACTTTTATCATTTACCGATATTATTTCAGCGCTTCTTGCGCATCTGTTTACATTCCCCTCACCCGCCATATCCCAAACTTATAAGAACGCTACTACACTTGATCTTATACAAAAGGTACTTAGAAGTGCTGTTTGGGGAGTAGCCTAGAGACAGGGGCTTGGATTGGCGAAAGCTCGCCTGGCAGCGGAGCGCCAGCTCCATGCCAAGATCCAACTAACATAGTTTTAACTGCAGCACCTTTAATCTGCTACTAGTTCACTGCCTCCATACATGGTCCCCTTATCAAACGAGCTGTGTCAGGCAGAATTTTGGGTTGTTTTCATGGCTTCCATGTTAACTTTGTCGCCACCCTGCTGTGTAATCCACAAAATATACTGGCAAACTTTTATCATGTACCGATATTATTTGAGCGCTTCTTGCTCACCTCCTTTGGTTCCTCTCTGCCACCCATTGGTTTGAAGCCTGAGTCCATGTAGGGTATGTCGCCATGACACTCTCTAGCCTGCTGCCGCTGCCTCTGCATGCCGTCCCCTATAGTGTCAGGGTCAATTATTGGATGTTTTAGATGCTATCTAGCTTCATTCTGTCACTCTGTCATGGCCATGCTGTTGCCCATAATTTTGGCATAATGGTGCGATTAAGCAGCCTCAGAGGCATCCATGCATACTGCCCCTGCTGTTTCCTGTCCATTTCCGTGGTGTTTCCATCCTTTTCTGAGGTTCCCAGGTGTTTGGCCAAGCATCCCTGTGCAGAGCCTTGGTCCCCTTGAAAAATGCTCGAGTCTCCCATTGACTTCAATGGGGCTCGTTATTCGAGACGAGCACTCGAGCATCGGGAAAAGTTCGTCTCGAATAACGAGTACCCGAGCATTTTAGTGCTCGCTCATCTCTAGTTAATAGCTGATCTCCAAAACAACCCCTTCAGGTTACACACACCTACACATATAAATACACTCTAGTCACACATAGACACATGTACTCCATAATACACTGACATGTAACTCTATGACATAAGTGGCAGTCACCTATTAAGTTATTTATTGATGTCTCCTGTGGAGCCCTCAGTCAGCAGAGGGTTAAATGTGGGGGAAGAGAGGACACAGCACATGGTCAGAGTCAGAGCACATGGAGTACAGAGCAGGATTACTTCTTACTTGTGAGGCTGCTCAGCCTTGGTGTCAGATATCTCTCCCTCTGTCTTCTCCATGACCCGACAACTGAATGGAGCTGCAGAGGAGACTCTCACACTCTGCCCCATATCAGCTCATCTCCTGCTGCTGTGACCCGGGAGATTGTGTCTCTCAGGCAGAGACTGACACTGGGGGCGGAGCCGGCACTGAGGAGGCAGGAGACTCTGCTCTGCCAGGTATAAACACTATAACCTGCAGCTCCTGCCGCGTGTTCTACGCTCTGCATTGTGTCGGGACCACAAGCCAGTTGGTCCGGGACAATGCAGGACTTATCCGGACATTATCTTATCTGTTGGGGGCAGCGGGGCAGGTATGAAAAAACGGGACTGTCCTGTCAAAAGCGGGACGGTTGGGAGCTATGCGCTACTTGTTGTATGGGTGCACAGCCAGGCACAGTAGGGAAGGATCACCCTGCAGCTTCTAGTTTTGTCCTATAGACATTGCCACCTTTTTGTAGGCTATAAAATTTAGGTTTTTCCGTTAGTGGGACCATGTGTGGGCAGTTTTTTTGCAGTGATCCCATTTTGGGGTTGGTTTCCCTTATTGTTGAAAACATATCAGCTTTTTTTTGGCGTGGAGGAGCATCAATTATGTAATAGATTTTTTTCTTTATTTTTTTTGTTGTTCAAAATATAGCCTAATAAACATCTTATTTTTTTATTAAAACCTAATATGGGGAAAAATCTATAGTTTTTTAATTGCCGTCTTCCAAGTGGTATAACATTTTTATTTTTTAGTTTGAGCTGGTTGATAGCTTGTTTTGTGCGGGACATGTAGTACTTTCCACCAGTATCATTCTGGAGTAGATACGTTTTATTTTAATCACTTTTAGCTGCATTTTTTGTGCAATCATAATTTTTTTAACAGTTTTTTAACAGTTTTTAACAGTTTTGAGCATTCATCATGTGGGTTTAATGATTTATTTTTATTCTATGGGTCTTTACGGAAGCGGTGGTACGGTATGTGTGGGGATTGTGTTATGATTTTGACATTTTTTTTTAAGTATTTATTTTGGGTGGGTTAATTTCCATGGCAAGTTCTTTTTAACCCCTTCACGTTCTGTGTTGTATATGTACAGAGATGTCCTAGCAGCAATCGGTCCTAGCAGCAATCACGAGTATTGATTCTTTCGACAATGACGGCGGCACGTGGTCGCCGCTATCTTTGTTCCAATCATTACTCCCTGGAAAGTCATTAGGGAGCAGTGATCGGTTGCCATGAATACTGTGTAAAAATGTGATATATAGCAATACAGTAGTATTGTAGTATATTGTAGGAATAATCAGACCATCTAGGCTTAAAAAATAGTAAAAAATAAAAAAACCTGAAAAATTTAAATCACCGCCCTTTTCCTAGAACTGATATAAAATGTAATAAACAGTAAAAATCACAAGCATGTTAGGTATTGCCGCATCTCAGAATGTCTGATCTATCAAAATATAAAAATGGTTATTGCTTGCGCTGAACCCCATAATTGGAAATAGTGCCAAATTGTCAGAAACACTATTTTAACACCATTTTACATCACAAAAAAATGGAATAAAAAGTGATCAAAAGGTCGCAGGGTCCTCAAAATGGTATCAAAAACGGCAGCTCCATACATGTTTTTTTCGTATACATTTGTTTCATTTTTGAAAATGAATAAAAACACAAAAAAAACCAATAGAAATTTGGTATCCCTGTGATCGCACTGAACGAAAGAATATAAAGTCGTAAAAAATTAGCACACAAAAAATTTGCACAAATATGTTTTTTTTGCCAATTTCACCATAATTGGAAATGTTGCTCCTCTGCTGTGGACAGTTCAGTAATGAGGTGTGGTTGCTGTTGGACATTTTATTAGAGAAGCGGCTGCCTTTTCTCCCCTAGGGCTTAAGCTCCAGTCAACAACGTTTCCCAGTTTTTTTGTGATAAAATTAGGAGCCCCGGCTTTACAGTATTTACCGTATGAGAGGGAAGTTCAGCTGCAGAGCACAGAGGCCGGGCAGCCAGGCATCCACATCTCCTACATTGTTGGAGAGATCTGACATGTAGTTAGAGAATGTGATCGGCTTTCCTAGTTCATCAGTTCATCATTAAGTTCATCATTAATTACTATTATAAAAAGTCCAAGATTAAGGATATAGAATATAGATAGAGTTAAACTTAGGTCCTAAAATCCGGGTACAAGTTGGTTTGGACGCTTTGGTGGGCCCTAGTCATGTGAACAGCCCAGGGCCCATGGGCTCATACTTAAACCACCACTGACCTTAAGGGGTTAACCCCACATCATGTCATTAGACTTTCTGAAAGTCATGCTTGATGGTAAGGGGGCTGCCTTACAAAGTACCAAAAGAGGCGTAGTTTTCCTTGTCCCAACCTGCATGTTTCACAGGAGTCTTCCCGCATTTTCTGCTGCCAGCTACTTCTAAATTATTCTATCCTGAGTGAATCTGTATATTGCATACCTTCCTTTATAAAATTAATTGTCTGCTTTGCACTTGTTTATTAGTTTTAATGACACATTTTTATGTATTTCGATTTACAATTTGCTTTGTACTTTTTTTGTTTTGCTAGTATCATACTGTAGGTGTAAACATACAATGTCACATCTAAAAAGTTTGGCAAACAGCAATAGTTTCAATGTAGTTCTACAGAAACCTTTGTTGTAAACATATAATCTAATATAGCCACAAGATGGCAACAGTGATCCATATTATGTGTTTCTATAATTTTTCAACTAAGCCTTCACATTGAAATGGAGTTCATAAAGCAACATTATTGGCAAGAAATCATCTGAGTATACATATTAATGCATTATTAATACAAAGAAACATCACTAAAGGTTGTTGATTTTTTAAGCAGCTGGCACCCTCTTCACTTGAATTTATGATGACTTAGTGTATTTATCTCCATTACGGTGTAAAAGGTTTTAGAAACATACTGTTCACTAAGGGATTTTGTGCAAAAGTAGTGTTCACATCATGATAACATGTTCTTTTCTAATATTTCAGAAAAAAAAGTAAGTACAAATACATATATGAGGGGCAGTTTATAACTACTACCGACTGACATAACAGTTATACTAGACAATTGAGGGCACTAGAGACACTTCAATGCACTATAAGTTAATTAATGCTTTCCAGTTTAGAATTTATGAAGATCATTTCTATTTAGTGGTTTAGCAATGATATTATAGCCAAAGGCTTATTTCTCCAGACAACAACACAAGCAATTGCTTTGAACCCCAAACATCAGAGGGCCCCCAAACTGATTTCAGTTAAATATGGCAGAGCAGGGAGGAATAGTGTGCACCATCAAAGCAGGGAACCTTGTGGAGTATCTATCTTCTGCGCCATGCCATATGCATCAGGAGGCCCGAGCTTCTTGATGTATCCGGCTGTATCCCGCTTATCTTTGTGTAGCTTGGCAAGTTTAGTGTCTCCTGAATTTTTGGCTCATACTGTGGGTGTGGACTGTCCCACCAATGTACCAGGTTGGGCCACACTAGATGAGCAGATATCTTGCCCTAGTAGACTTGCCTTTTGCATGTTTTTTCCCATGAGGTATTTTACAAATAATCTTTTGAAACTTATTAGTGATATTTTTTGACTGTTATTTATTTACATAAAATATTGTGAAGAAGAAAATGAATCAGTTTATAATCTTCTTCCAGGTTATACAAAGGGAAATCTCAGTTATCTTGGCTACTGTCTATAGTTGTTGATAAGAATCTCAAAGGATAAGCTGATATAGAACACAGGCTTCCTCAAGACAATGGGTAGAATTTATTACTGGCATTTTAAATGGCACTCATAAATTCATAATATGTTAATAATGTGTTAATAGGTAACAAATTAGAACCCAAACTGTGAAGAAAAGTTGCAGATTTGTAGACTAGGTGTTTTTTTTTCCATTTCAATGGGTTATCTCATTAGCTGGAAATAGTTTAATGTTTGCTCCCCTTAGCAGAGAAATGCTGGTGACATACAGTACACTATAATGAAAAATTAATATGCTACTGGCCCTTTAATCAGCCCTTTGATTTCCTCCATGCGGAGCAGACACAGAACAGAAGATGGCCGCTGGTCATATGTCCACATCACATGTTCTGCACATGCCTGGGAAGGTCATATGATCATCACTATATTTGGTTGTTGCTGTTGTTGTAGTGCATCCAGTTTGGCAGGTGTTGTGGTTAGAGCCATCTCAGTGAGGTTATGTGCAGTGATGGCAGTTACACACTGATGGCAGAGCAGCACAGTCTGTTACATAATAACTGGAAGCAGAGCATGAGAGGCAGAAGGGGAACTAAAGGATCATGGGACTTGTAGTTTCAAGTGGCGGCCATCTTGGTGATAACTCTGCCTACTTTAAAATCAAACTATTTAAGCTCCATTTTTTGACTAACAACATTGAGTTTTGTTATATTCATTTATTTATATAATCATGGGTTTTTGTATCAGACGTTCATACGCCTGGAATACCCTTTTAACCTGGAACTTCACAGTCTGCAATTTTTGGCACTTGGCTTTGTCATGGAAACTGTGGTCAATCAATTTATATTACAAGGTGGACATTTAGATCAATTGTCAATCATGTAGGCACGATAGGCCAGATGCCATTTTTTAGAAGGCCATACCAAACGATACTTGGGAGCCATTTCTATGATATCCTGATGGAAGGGTTGCCTTGATAAAACAACTTACTTGTTACCATATATATGAAAAAAGATGATAAAGATAAAGACTGGAAACTGATGCTTAGTGAGTCACTTTAATGCAAAACCTTCTATTTTGAATTACAATGCATTCAGTATGAAATTGATTTGTGGTGATGGTTTTATTTAAAGTCTCGATAAAAGTGAAGAAGAAAGAACGGCAGCTGTTGACTCATACAAGTACTTTATAAATATACACAACATAGCTGAGGTTTATGGGGAATTCTTTAAATTCTTACTTTATGTGCCCCTGACATTTTTGCGAGTCTATTATGGAAATTACTGAGTGCCTTCAAGCCTTTACGTATCGATTTGAGTTGACAAACATTTGCAGAAACCTAAGTGATGAAAGATTTATACAGGTTTATACAGCTGTAAGCTCCGAGAACATATATAACAATGAACTATAAATTTGAAGCAATCCTACAGGAGTTTCTGATATTCAGCGGACTCCAAAGTTTTCATTAGTTTTTTTTCCCTATCCCTTCTCTTTGTGATTTTAATAAATGATTTCAGACACGTAAAACCAGTATTTACTGTGTGTATATAGGTACGCTACAGAATGTTAGGATTTAATAAGTTTAGGTACAAAAATCATTAGTGCACCCCAGTCACCATATAATAATAATTTTTCTGTTGTCTTCAGATGGTATATTAGCTAAAAGCTGAAAGTCTATGGCACTGACAGAATAAGCTAAGCTACACATTATGTGGGGTGTGTCTCTCCCAAAAACAATATAGATTTTGTCTTTAGGATCTGCATATGGTTTTGGCTTACAAATTTTGAAGAAAACTGTTAACTGAATGAGTGATGAATGCACATACAAAACATTAGACTTGTAAACAGAGCTTTAAGGATATGTCATAATAAGGTAATAGGTGCAGGTCCCACTTTCAGGTATCTTAACTATTCATTATAAATATTCTTATGATTAGAGATGAGCGAGCACTAAAATGCTCGGGTGCTCGTTATTCGAGACAAACTTTTCCAGATGCTCGAGTGCTCGTCTCGAATAACGAGCCCCATTGAAGTCAATGGGAGACTCGAGCATTTTTCAAAGGGACCATGGTTCGGGAATAAAATGTGTTAATTAATTGAAAAAGAATGTCTTCTGATAAGTGATCAGATGTATGCAAACATCTGCAATCTATTCTTCACTGTTCCGCGCGTATATTATCTCCCGACAAGTTAGCAGATGTGAAGAACAGTGAAGAATAGAATAAAAACAGTGAACACAGGATCATTTAAGTGAAAAACACAGTGAAGAATAGATTGCAGATGTTCAGCACATCTGCTTACTTGTCGGGAGATACGCTGTCCCGGGATCCGCTGCTCTTCTTCCACTGAAGTCTCCCCGATGTCTCCGTGCTGCTCCCCGATGTCTCCGTGCCGCTGCCCGATGTCTCCGTGCCGCACCCCGATGTCTCCGTGCCGCACCCCGATGTCTCCGTGACGCTCCCCCATGTCTCCGTGCCGCTGCCCCATGTCTCCGTGCCGCTGCCCCATGTCTCCGTGCTGCCGCTGCCCCATGTCTCCGTGCCGCTGCCCCATGTCTCCGTGCTGCCGATGCCCCATGTCTCCGTGCCGATGCCCCATGTCTCCATGCTGCCGCTGCCCCATGTCTACGTGCCGATGCCCCATGTCTCCATGCTGCCGCTGCCCCATGTCTCCGTGCCGCTGCCCCATGTCTCCATGCTGCCGCTGCCCCATGTCTCCGTGCCGATGCCCCATGTCTCCATGCTGTCGCTGCCCCATGTCTCCGTGCCGCTGCCCCATGTCTCCATGCTGCCGCTGCCTCATGTCTCCGTGCCGCTGCCCCATGTCTCCGTGCTGCCGCTGCCCCATGTCTCCGTGCCGCTGCCCCATGTCTCCATGCTGCCGCTGCCCCATGTCTCCGTGTCGATGCCCCATGTCTCCGTGCCGCTGCCCCATGTCTCCATGCTGCCGCTGCCCCATGTCTCCGTGCCGCTGCCCCATGTCTCCGTGCTGCCGCTGCCCCATGTCTCCGTGCCGCTGCCCCATGTCTCCATGCTGCCGCTGCCCCATGTCTCCGTGCCGATGCCCCATGTCTCCGTGCTGCCGCTGCCCCATGTCTCCGTGCTGCCGCTGCCCCATGTCTCCGTGCTGCCGATGCCCCATGTCTCCGTGCTGCCGATGCCCCATGTCTCCGTGCTGCCGCTGCCCCATGTCTCCGTGCCGCCTCTGCCCCGGTGTCTCTGTGCTGCTCCCCGGTGTCTCTGTGCTGCTCCCCGGTGTCTTTGTGCTGCTCCCCGGTGTCTCTGTGCTGCTCCCTGGTGTCTCTGTGCTGCTCTCTGGTGTCTCTGTGCTGCTCACCGTGTTCTTCAATGTGTTCTTCACATACTATTTTGTTCGCACCGTTCCGCGCGCATCTCCCGACAAGTAAGCAGATGTGCCGAACATCTGTAATCTATTCTTCACTGTGTTCTTCACTGTCTTTTTCACTTAAATGATCCTGTGTTCACTGTGTTCACTGTTTTTATTCTATTCTTCACTGTTCTTCACTGTGTTTTTTTAATTAAATGCTCGATCTCGAGCAGGGGAAATACTCGTCCGAGCAACGAGCCGTTTCGAGTACCTTAATACTCGAACGAGCATCAAGCTCGGACGAGTATACTCGCTCATCTCTACTTATGATATGTCGTAAATAGATGATGGAGAAGGGTCCCACTATAATGGAGAGTTGCCGTACATGCATCTCTCACTCTCCATGCAGGCTGGCTGTGGGAAGGAGGTCAACAAACCTCCATACCTCAAATATGTGCTGGCCCTATCCATCATGGACCCTTATGACATATCCTGAGGATATGTGTCACGGGTGTCCCCGCGATCCATGTCTCTGATCGCGGGTGCACCCGTGCTCTGCTGCCGCTGCCCCGTTCCCCTCGGGTCAGTACTTACCTGTCCCGGCTCCTGTTGGCTCCATCGCGGTCCCGTCCAGGCTGCTGGTCTGTCTCCTGTGTAGGCCGCGCGCACCCACTGTTAGGGCACGCGTGCGCGCCTACTCTCTAAGAATTTAAAGGGCCAGCGTCCTCCTTATTGGTACTGGCATACCTGGCTCTGCTATATAGCCTGGCTACTCCCAGCATCCCCTGCCAGATCTTCATGTCCTGTTACTGAAGAGAAAGCCCTCCGTGTTCCCGAGCGTTTCCAGACACCTCTGTGGATTCTGTGATTCCTGTGGTAGTCCTGGTATCCTGTGGCGGTCCTGTTATCCTGTGGCGGTCCTGTTATCCTGTGGCGGTCCTGTTATCCTGTGGTGGTCCTGGTATCCTGTGGCGGTCCTGGAATCCTGTGGTGCTCCAGTAATCCAGCAGCTATCCAAGGTCCTGCCAGCCATCCGAGGTCCTGCCAGCCATCTGAGGTCCTGCCAGCCATCCGAGGTCCTGCCAGCCATCCGTGGCCCTGTCTGCCACTCGTGGTCCCCGTGTCCCTACCTTAGCTGCCACCGCGGGCCTAGTCGCACCCGCGGAGCGAACTGGTGACTCCCGCCGCAGCAAGACCATGCCGCTTTGCGGCGGGCTCTGGCGAAGACCAGGAGATCACTTAGACTCCACTCCCGGGTGCGGCTAAGGTTCTTATCTCCCGCGGTGGTCCAGGGAGTCCACTGTTTATCCCCCAAGATTGTGACAGTACGATCCGGCCATGGACTCCGCCAAGGTCTTGTATCCTGCAAAAGCCATGGACTGTGTCGAGGATCCGTACCTGCTACTGGGTGACCTCCCTAGCACCATCGCCCAGCAATCTCAAGAGATTGCTGTCCAAAAGGAACTCTTGGACAAACTTGCTGCCACTCTTCGGATGATTGCTTCCCAGCAGCAGGCTCCCACGACTCCTCCCGTTGCTTCGGTCACCCCACAATGTTTTTTGGCAGTAGAGACTGGACCCGAAAATTTTTTGCCAGACAAATTTGATGGCAACCCCAAATTGTGCCGGATATTTATTTCCCAGTGCTCGCAGCACCTTGAACTGTAATCCTCCCAGTACCCCACCGAACGCTCATCTACTGTCTGCTCTCTGGAGAGGCCCTGGCCTGGGCTACCCCCCTATTGGATAGTGGTGACCCGGATATGGTCTCCCATACCAAGTTCCTTGCTAAAATCCGATCCAGGTTTGAACCACCTTAAGTTTGGCTACCTTGCCTGTCCAGCTTGGTCCCGGTGTCCCCAGTGTCTCCACTGCCTCCCAGAGCTGCTCCAGCGGCGCCCAAGCCTGCGCAGCTTCCCATAGCTGCTCCAGCGGCGCCCATGCCTCCGCAGCTTCCCAGAGCTGCTCTAGCGGCGCCCAAGCCTCCGCAGCTTCCCAGAGCTTCTCCAGCGGCACCCAAGCCTCCGCAGCTTCCTAGAGCTGCTCCAGAGACTCTCCAGCCTCCACAGCTTGCCAGAGCTGCTCCAGAGACTCTCCAGCCTTCGCAGCTTGCCAGAGCTGCTGCAGAGAGTCTTCAGCCTCCGCAGCTTGCCAGAGCTGCTCCAGAGACTCTCCAGCCTCCGCAGCTTGCCAGAGCTGCTCCAGCGGCGCCCGTGCCTCCGCAGCTTCTCGGAGCTACTCCAGCGGCGCCCAAGCCTCCGCAGCATCCCAGAGCTGCTCCAGTGGCGCCCAAGCCAGCGCCGCTTCCCAGAGCTCCTCCAGTGGCGCCCAAGCCTCCGCAGCTTCCCAGAGCTGCTCCAGCGGCTCCCAAGCCTCCGCAGCTTCCCGCAGCTGCTCCAGTGTCTCCGCAGCTTCCCGCAGCTGCTCCAGTGGCTCTGCAGCTTCCCGCAGCTGCTCCAGTGGCTCTGCAGCTTCTTGCAGCTGCTCCTGTGGCTCCGCAGCTTGCCAGAGCTGCTCCCGTGGCTCTCCAGAAGTCGTCCCAGCCTCCGCAGCTTGCCAGTGCTGCTTCGTTGACTACGCGGCCTCCAGAGCCTCCACCGGCCTCCCCTGAGGCCGCTCCAGAGCCTCCACCGGCCTCCCCTGAGGCCACTCCAGAGCCTTCACCGGCCTCCCCTGAGGCTGCATCGGTGTGCCTAGAGCTAACCCAGCCTGCGGCTTCCCAAGTCTTCCCCTAAGGTGTCTTATCATCAAGAAGAATTGGAGGAGGTGAAGAGGGGGCCCTAAGGGGGGGTACTGTCACGGGTGTCCCCGCGATCCATGTCTCAGATCGTGTCCCGGTCTGCCACGCTGCCCCTGGTCCGGTTTCGTCACGGGTGTCCCCGCGATCCATGCTCTGCTGCCACTGCCCCATTCCCCTCGGGTCAGTACTTACCTGTCCCGGCTCCTGTTGGCTCCATTGCGGTCCCATTTAGGCTGCAGGTCTGTCTCCTGTGTACGCCGCGCGCTCCCGCTGCTAGGGCGCACGCGCGCCTACTCTCTAAGAATTTAAAAAGCCAGCGTCCTCCTTATTGGTACTTGCATACCTGGCTCTGCTATATAGCCTGGCTACTCCCAGCATCCCCTGCCGGATCTTCATGTCCTGTTACTGAAGAGTAAGCCCTCCGTGTTCCCGAGCGTTTCCAGACACCTCTGTGGATTCTGTGATTCCCGTGTTCCAAGGTGTTTCGTGCTGTTCCTGTGTTCCTGGTATCCTGTGGCGGTCCTGTTATCCTGTGGCGGTACTGTTATCCTGTGGTGGTCCTGGTATCCTGTGGCGGTCCTGGTATCCTGTGGCGGTCCTGGTATCCTGTGGCGCTCCGGTAATCCAGCAGCCATGCAAGGTCCTGCCAGCCATCCGAGGTCCTGCCAGCCATCCAAGGTCGTGCCAGCCATCCAAGGTCCTGCCAGCCATCCGTAGCCCTGCCTGCCATCCGTGGTCTTCGTGTCCCTAGTCACACCCGCGGAGCGACCTGGTGACTCCCGCCGCAGCAAGATCATCCCACTTTGCGGCGCGCTCTGGCGAAGACCAGGAGATCACTTAGACTCCGCTCCCGGGTGCGGCTAAGGTTGTTATCTCCCGCGGTGGTCCAGGGAGTCCACTGTTTATCCCCCGAGATTGTGACAATATGTAATGTATAGCTAAGATGGTAATACCCCTTTAAGGTATTCATGTGCCTGCAACAGAAATAAACTTTTTTCAAGGAATGAAGCTGATTTTCAGTCACAGAAACTTCTACAGTAAATCTCCCACATGCAAATATTTTATATCTGAAAAATAAATCATTTTTTGGCATCAAATGGTTACTCAAATCATGTTGAGGTCAATCACAAACAGCACAAATGACACATATGGGTCATGATTGTTATGTTCAGAAATAATGTTTAGGAATTTTATAATTGAGATGATTGCTCACAGATTGGGATGAGATGATCCCTCATCTTTTTAATTGAAAAATAACATCTTTTGAGACAATGGGGCACATTTACTTACCCGGTCCTGTTGCGATCTAGCGGTGCAATCTCTGACGAGGATTCGGCCGTCCGGGATTCACTAAGGTTGTGCGCCCGATGTCCACCAGGTGTCTCTGCTGCGCCGAAGTCTGCTAGAGCTCACCATCCTATTCCGCGTTGGAGCTCACCATCCGCGTGTATGTAAGTGTGTGTCAAGCGACACTTTTTTTTTTTTAAATAGCGCAATTTTTTGAATTGGTCAGGATTTCCGATGGCCACGCCCCCATTTTTCGTCGCATGTAAGCCGGCGCCGATGTGACACAATCCGATCGCGTGCGCCAAAAACCCGGGGCAATTCGGCGCACAACGGTAAAATTCAGAAAAGAAAGCGGAAAAACGCGTTTCGGGTCCTTAGTAAATATGCCCCATTCTGTAAGCAACTTATGGCCCTTTTGCCCCTTTGTTGGTATGTTGTGATATATTCTGTTTGGCCCATTCTCCTATAAATCTTTTTTCATTTACATACCAAGAAATTTTGAACAATATTTTTTAAGGTTAGAATAAATCAAGTGGAAACAAGAAGCTTTGTGATATATTTTATCAGAGCATGTTTTTTTCCAATTGTTTTAGCTCTTATTATCCCCTCTCCTTCATTCCTCATTTGCTAATCACTTTGAAATCTCTGCTAAATTACTCTTCGCTAGCAAGACAGACAGTAGACTAGTGATGGCAAACCTTTTATTGAGTGCCCAAACCAAAAGCCACTTGCGTAGTTATTGCAAAATGCCAACGTGGCAATTTATGCAGTAACTTATCGTTCACTTCCAGGTCCTGATGACGCCAATACAGTAGTAAAAAATTGGAGAAATTTGGATTGTGATTTTAGCTTTCATCCAGGGTCCCCTGAACAGGAGGAAATGCAATGCTGGAGCTCCAATGATAATCCAGCTATGCCCACACTTTCTATCTTCCTTCTATCAGGCAGTTCAGGATGTGTGTCTGAAAATAGATTGGGCACAACATGCCTTGGTTTCCTTGGATTACAGGAGGAGACATTGAATCCTGTCTGGCAGGCTCTGTACTAGGTGAAAGCCTGCATGTCCACAGAAATGACTCTGCCTTAGGTTCGCCACCACTGCTCTATACAGATGGCAGGGGGAGCAGTAAATCACAGCAAGCTAGGTTTCCATCCACTAGTGCAGATTGGAAAAAAGGAAATCTACTTGAAAATGATGATCAAAAGTCTCATACGTTTGGACTACCTAGATCTGTGTGAATGGTCAAGTAGACTTTAACTTAAAACTTTGATTCAAATAAAAAGGTTATTTTCTGATAAAACATTACATTAAGTCCCATTTGCATATTTGTGATTGTCTCAAGAAAGTTACTAGAGGAAAGACAGCACTTGATAAAAGCATGTCTAATGTGGTTATCTTGTAATTGCATTTGAGAGAATTGTACTCTTTACACTTTGGCTTTGGTTGATATATACTTTAATTGAGTATTACATTTATCATCAACTTTCTGTCTTATATTGATACAACCTCAACATGTTTTAATCGAGCTGTGGCTTGCTTGTACTTAATTAACAAAAATGCAAGCAAAGTTTCAGTAAATCTCTCATTATTTTAATAATGATAAAAGTCTTTAATTAAAAATGAAAAAGATACAGTGCAGTTTTTTCGGGGAGTTTGTGCTAGCTTTTGTTGAATGATAGAGAATGTTTTACATTTGTAACTCTTATGAATATTTTTCACAGAATACATACCAAATAGGATAGCAATATAAATCTTAATTAAACAGGGTTGTCCTATAAGGAGCCCTGTGTTTTGTACCTGAGTCTATAAGAATGGAAAGCCACTAACAAGGTTATCAATAGCTGTCCAAATGATTATACTGTGCAGAAACTGCTGCTCATCTATCAGGTCCATATCCTTATGGTATGAACCTTGTTCAATTACTTCGGTTCCTGTGATCTAAATGCCACATTTTTTGTGTTGCCTTTTTAAAACTGGCAAAAATTAAATGAAGTTGTTTTTTTAAATTTTTTTTAAAAATACTTAAAACTAGTCATTTGTATCTTATTTATAATAGGGATATCTATGATAATATGTGAATCAAATACCATAACCGCAGTGGTTGCCAAAACCAACTGAAAGATTAACAATATTTTGAATTCTGGAAGCATTGATTAACTTAATGGGGCACATTTACTTACTGGGTCAGCGGAGTTCACCAAAAGTGCATTGTCTGACGATAATGCACTGTGCCGCAATTCACTAAGATTGTGTGCCCGATATCGTGCATGTGTCACTTCCCCACTCACCTTCTTCACCTTCTTCTTCCTGGTGCATGCTTATGCATTGTCTTGCAACACAATTTGAAAGTTAAATCCCTCGCTCAGTCCGAAACAGTCAGATCGCCTGACGGCATGCCCCCCAATTTGCATGGAAGCCAGCACAGCTGCGCCAAAAAAAGATTGCTTGCTACACAATGCCAGTGCAGACATCTGTCAAATACCTGCCATGCCGTGCAAATCCCAAAAACGGTGCAAAGTCCGTTGAAAATGCAGCGTGCGACTCTTAGTAAATAAGCCCCAATGTCCTCCTATGTGTGAAACAATTCTCAGACCTCATTTGCACTAGAGACAGGTTTCAGAAGCCCATTACAGCTGCATTGCAAATATTCCTTTCTGCAAATATGCCTTTCTGCCTTTGCGCTCAGGGGACAAGAAGGTAGACCGAGCAGAGGTTACTGGCGCATGGAGTAGCCTTCCCACCAGATGCCCGGAGAGACTACTCCAGGTCCCAGTTGCCTCTGCCAGAAATGAGCATACACAAAAACAAAAGGTACCCCTTTAAGGAGGGACAGGGATAGAGGGGTAAAATGAAGCACTATGAAAGACCAAATTGAGTCTGAATAATTGCAGTAAAAAATACTTTATTATTGACTATTTAAGACATAATGATAAAAGCAGGATGAGAATCCTCAGACAATGCTGAGGGGGAATGACAGTGCAAGGCGGCGACAACAAATGAGAAAGTCGTCGCCGCGGGCAGACATAGGAGGAATTACACATGGACAAAGCATGCACATGTAATAGGTAAGGACAGAAGGTACATATAATGAAGGCAACAGGTGTAAAGTGGCACACAGCTGCTAACATGCATAAACATAGGTAATGTGCACAAACAGGAAGAGATAATACCTTACCAATGAACAAAAGGATAGATGAAGTGAACCTCCACTGTCCGGGATGACGATATGCCTTTCTGCCTTTGCGCTCAGGGGACAAGAAGGTAGACCGAGCAGAGGTTACTGGCGCATGGAGTAGCCTTCCCACCAGATGCCCGGAGAGACTACTCCAGGTCCCAGTTGCCTCTGCCAGAAATGAGCATATTAGTTAGATAAAATGTAGTTTAGTGTAGATGGTATTCTAGGATTATCTCAAGATAGATCAAGGTTTAGGATGTTGGTGGGAATCTATCATTAGATCTTCCTAATAAGTAGATTTCTGAATTTCTGATGGTAGGTTTCTTTTAATAATAAATCATCAGTACCTGTAAAATATAGTAAGCCTTTGTCAAATGTACAGAGAAGTAATAAGCAATACCACTGTCTAGTATGAACAACATGAATGTAAAACTATCAATACTCTGTCATTTGTCTATATTGTGGAACTAACAGTGCCACAGGCACAAACTGTATGCTTGTTTATATTTTATGTTGTAAAACAATAAAAACATTTTTTTTAAAAGCATTCAACTGTTACTTCTCCTCAAGGTGACTCCATGTTAAAAAAAAAAGAATAAATAAAAGTTCTGCAATGATATATTAAGAATAACTACAAAAGAATGCGCTTCTTCAAACACAGAAATAGATTACGACATTACAGTTATGTATTTTCTGTAAAGCATTTTGTTATGCAAGGAAGATCTGGTCTGATGATTCAATTACTTGCTCTAGACTTTTCACCGTGCTAGGTACTCTATCAACAAATAGGTTACGGGCTTGGAATACAAAAATAAATCCCACAAAGACCTTCACATTCAGAGAAATTTGGAGGACTATTTGGTGGAAAATGATTCACCTATTAAAAGTAAGAACAATAATATTATTTAGTAATTTTGTAGGGTAAATGTCTAATAATTAATTACATTAGCATCAAATGCATTTTAAAAATAAGCACATTGTAGAAACAAAAACATTTTTTTTGCCTTGTGGGGAAGATAAATTCCTTCTACTTTTAAAAGAAAATGTGCAAAAATGCATGATTAAAGTTTGGAAACATGAATTCTGTGTATCAGTGTCCAGTTTTTACTTACATACTTATTAGTTTCTTTTTTAGGTTTAAATGTTTTAAGGCGATCTGTCTTGGGTGTTGCTGTCAATAAAGCACGTTAAAGTGTAGCTTGACATCGATTTGGCATTGCAATGAATTCAGTGTATTCACTCCTTTTTCATAATGTTTTCAATGGTAGCCAGACGTTTTTTTTTAATAAGCACAACAATAATTTTTTATATTTATGTCCCCATCCCCTCAATATGTTTACTGTAGAGCAGTAATTTAGGACTCACTGAATTGCTCCTGCAAACTTCTGAAAGAGATCAGTTTCAGGCTTCTGTGCTTGTAGCAAAACCCTGGGCAGCATGGCTGGGAGCATTAATTGACAGCTGCCTCTCGGAGTCAGTTCCCTTGGATGACCTCTATCTCTTGTTATTTCTATCACTTTACTATTCTGTGGATCCAACTACTGCTACTTTGACAATTCTCTTGCTATTTGATTCTGTACCTCAGAGCCATCTTGGATTTAAACTAGTTCTGTCGGACTTCTGTTCTCTATCTATTATGTATTGTTGAATCCTCTATGTCTTGTCTCTGCTGGTGTAACCTAGCTTTCCCAGACTTGTGTTCGGTTATTACCTTGATGTATTTCAGTATCCTTGTGTCCTTGCCAACATGCGGCAGCGGCAGCAAGTAAGTTTTCCCTCTCACCTTTCAGGATTCCCCAGGGACAGTTAGCAGGTTTTTAGCCCCTTCATGACCAATGGTCATTGGTGCCTGAATGTCCAGGTACATTTTTGATGTTCTGCTATGCACTTCTTTAATTGTCAATATCTCTGGAAAAGCTTTACATATCATGACAAGTTTTAATTTGCTTTTTTTCATGGCATGTGAGACTTTAGCTTGATAGTTTTATTAATCACACATGTTTCTTGTTATAAAATTTGCCAATAATTTACTACAAACGTGAATAATAAGCTTTTTGTCATTTTTCCAATTAAAGTTTTTTTTAAATAAGTAGGAACTACTTAATATATCCATATTTAAGAGGAGATTCTACTATTTAAATTGACATAAAATTGTGTTTCTATGTGCCAGGGTCCAGGAGATATAGTCGTTTGAATTTGGACACTGTCAAGACGTTTATAGACGTCCTTTCTGCACAGGGCATGTATAAATTGGACGTATATAACCATATGACAGTCATGAAGGGGTTAATAGTGGGTTTGCCCTTATCAGGGCAGTTTATCTGCTGTTGACAGGGCCTAGTCCCCACGGCCATCTAAAGGTTAGTTTGCCACCACTTACCTAGTCTGATGGCTTGAGACAAATCTGGTTGTGGATGCGCTGTTTGCTGGTCATGTTATTATAGGTTGCTTAAAGTTCCCTTGGCTGAGCTGGGTGTGTGTTGCTCTGGAAAGCTGGATGGTGTCATCTGTGTGTTAGTGTAAGCTGTAACTTGAGTAATTGATGGCCTCACCAGTTAACTGCTGGGGTCAGCATTCAGGGACTCCTTTTACATCTGCCCAGTTCTTGTTGGAAGGTTGCTGGTAATTGCAGTCCTTTTACACTTTTTTCCACGCTGCTGGGCTATTTATATAAGGGAAACGGTTGTGCCCCTTTATTCTCTACCTTATTAAGGTTTTTTTAAATATAAGTTTTTCTTTTGAGGATTGGTTGTCACCTTTTGTTGGCAATGTGATATGTTGTTTCCAACTATTTTCACTAATCGATTTTTTTCATAGTGTTACCAGAAATTATTGCGAAATTGTAACAAAATTGAAATGCATGTATATTAAATAATAAGTGAGCCTGTGCTACATGTGATTAACATCCAAATTTAGGACTGACTGCCTATTGTTTAGATGTTAGTTATTGATGTTGTACATGATGAAGGTGGATATTATGTATATTTAATAGAATATAGAAAGGAGGTACACCATGTACCATAGAGTAGTAAATGCACAACATAGTTGGCATGCAAAAGCTGTAATTTTAACAGCTCAACTTTTCGGGTTGTACAGTGAGCACAACACTTTGGTGTGTAGAGTTAACAAATGAAGGCTGCGACCCCTAGGAAGTGATGCAAGCTATGAAGGATATTCAAATGAAGGAGTAAAAAAACAGGTCTTGGGTTGGCACGCTGCTTCAAATTGTATCTCAGGTTCAAAAATGAAACCCACAAAGTAGTAGGTCCTTATCCTTGCTTATCACAAAGGAGTGAGAATCACATGTGTGCATCATAGTTTGACCTGAGAATGGGAATAATTTGTTCTCGAAATGTATTATTCTATTTTATTATACCAATATAATTGTTCAATTACCGTTACGACTAACTATTGTCGAGGAGGGTCACCAACCCACAAACTGAATTTTTAGTCCATTATATTACTATCCATACATGTTTGAGGGCCTTTTCTTGTTAGTCTTCATTTTGGTAGTTAAAGGTAACCAATGGTAATTGATGAATTAATGTAAATGGTGACGGCACTCACCGGTTCCAAAAGCATGAAAAGCGTCCTTTATTGGTGGGGAAGCATGCAGGGGGGTAAACAGACAGGTTGCCAGAACCTGTCTGTTTACCTCCCTGCATGCTTCCCCACCAATAAAGGACGCTTTTCATGCTTTTGGAACCGGTGAGTGCCGTCATCTCTTTCTATGTTTATGTATGTATATCTTCTTATATACATTGATTGAGCACCGCTGGAAAGTCCTGCCGTGATCACCCCTGCCCCTGGAGACTCGGGTCACGCGTTGGGCTGTCGGCGGTATCATTGGGGCTGTGCCCGCCAGAGACTTTTCTCCATTTAATATTAATATATATGGTACTTGCATGCATATTTACATTAAATATTTAGAAGCTTTATTGTGTAAATAATCTTTAGTATGTAGGTGGTGATCATTGTCACATATATAAGTGGCTAATGTGTTTGACCTAGAGGGCCCTTAGGGTTCCAAATTTATTGTGCCTGGATCCTAGTTACAGTTTGATAGGTAAACGTTTTTCTTATTGTATCTTACAGGAAATGAGGTCATCCAATTTCTCACAAGTTCATCATTTAAATGCAACCAAATGGTATTGTTGATTTGCAATAAATGTGCATAGGAATGTACATAAAGGTAATACATAATACAAAATTTTGGATAATATGGTATATTTTTAAAACAACTCTTTACCAATTTTACACTTTAAGATTAGACATTGGTTACTAAGAATGTGTACTTTAATATTTCATTTTGTGACAAAGCAAGTATTGTGTTAAAATGATTTAAACCAAAGGACTATATTTTCAGGTTCCTTCTGGAATTCTTGGACAACTGATGGGTGATCCGCAGCAGGGAATGCCTTCACAATTTTGCAATCAGCGATCAACTGAAAAGCAACAATGTAACCTATTGTATGTCTGTCAACACGTGAAGCAGAACACATGCCACTCTGCAAAGAAATTACTGATGGATATGGTTGTCAAACATTCTGAAAACTTGAAGAATGCTTTTAAGAAAACTAAACACTGTGAATACTTTGAATTAAACTTTGAACCATTAAAAAATAACATAGCAATAATTTTATACATCTAAGGTAAGGACAATGACAATTTAGAAACATTTGGGTTTTTAGCATTAACAGGATACAAATTTATTGCATGTAAAAAACTGCACATTTAACAGGTCACATAAGAGGTTTGGCAAGATAGTCTTAGTGTTTTTTTTTTTTTGAGAAAGCAAATCAATAGATAGAAAGCAAGAGTATGGGTGGGGAAAGCTGCATATTGTGCATACTATCAGACATTCATGTTCCTGGTAAGGTATGGATAATAGTATAGAGTAACTGTCATTTCAGATGGTTTTTAATATTGTGTAGGGAGAAGTTTTTGCAATATACAATATATATGGACTTCTGAGGAAGTCACATCAGCGACAGAACACGTGGGGCATATCCTCACACTACTTTGATACTTTTTGGGGGAAATTATAACAATTGGAATATTTCCTTCGGCATCCAACCCATCCTGTGTCACCATGACTGTGCTGATGTCTTTGTTATATGTACTGGTGAAATAATATAAATGGAATAAACTTTTTGGACATATTTGTTTACCTATACACACTCTTTTTTGTCTTCTTTGAAATTGATAATATATTATGGCTGTGTGTTGGCTTCAGCTTATCCCGTATCAATTTGATATATTATTGAGCTGTGCAGGTTCCTATTTGTGCATTGTGAGTTTTTGTAATATATGTAATAACTTCAAGTGTCTCCTAGTTACAATGCTACTTCTGCATTGCCATGTAAGGTCAGTCTGGGCAGTTCTGAGCAGTGAGTTTTAACCCTTTGTGCTTAATCCTCCCTTTCCAGAGCTGTTGAAAAACACACAGGGAAATTAATGCAAGCTCATTGTCAGCTCCATAGACACATACTACACAGGCTGGAATATGGATCTCTATGGGAGGGAGCTAGGGAGCATGATATTTCACAAAATAAGCAGAATTTCTTAATAAAGTATATTAGAAAAATGTTCACAACACTCTTCCCCACCCCACCACACAATATTTAGTATCATCTCAAATCATGGTTATTTTGTCATTTTAGGAATAATATAAGAAAAATTCCTCTTTAAAAACAATCACGTATAAAACATAACACACATGCACATTGTAATGAATGAGGAGGAAATTCCCCATATACTGCCATACGGTAGGATCAATCACACAACCTAGGGTTAAAGTACCCCAGGAGGTCTGAAAAATATTAAAAGTAAAAGTAAAAACCTAAAAATTCAAATCACCCCCCTTTCCCTAGAACTGATATAAATATAAATAAACTGTAAAAATCATAAACACATTAGGTATCGCCGCATCTGAAAATGGCCAATCTATCAAAATATTATAACGTTTTTTCACTGCGTTTAACCCCCTAATAGAAAATAGCACCCGAAGTTGAAAATGGTGCTTTTTTGCCATTTTGAAAAATATAAAAAATTTAATAAAAAATTATTAAAAGGTTGTACAATCCAAAAAATGGTAGCATTGAAAACATCACAAAAAGTCCCAAAAATTATCACCCACAGCTCTGTACCCCAAAGTATAAAAAAAGTTATTAGCGCCTAATTTATGTAAATGTATGAAAACATTATAAAACCTATACAAATTTGGTATCCCTGTAATCGCACCGACCGAATAATAAAGTAGACATGGCATTTGGGGCGCACAGTGAAGCCGTAAAATCCAAGCCTATAAGACTACAGCGCAAATGCGTTTTTTCACCATTTTCACTGCATTTTAATTTTTTTCCCACTTACCATTGCATGGCATGGAATATTAAACAGCATCACTATGAAGTGCAATTTGTTACACAGAAAAAAAAGCCATCACACAGCTCTTTTTATGTAAAAATAAAAAATATACATTTTTGAAGGTGGGGAGTGAAAGATGGAAATGAAAAAATAAAAAATGGCCAGGTCGTTCATGGGTTAAATGTCTTTGTTTTGGCTCTTAAAATATTTGTATGACTTCAGATAATCTGTACTATAATTTTCCAAAATTAAAGTGAAATGTTTAAGGACAACATTTGAAATGTTTCTTAGATACCTGTGAAAGGTAAATGATAAATGTTTTATTATGTGCCATAATAATTGAATGCTCAACATTTATTAATTTAATAGTGGAACATTGTATCAATTATGAAATGATCATTGCTACCATAAAAGATAAACACTTCAGTGCAATTTGTATAAATATAGATAGGTCCTAATAAACATAACTAGCATAAAACAATGCTATTGTATTCTTTGCTTTATTATAAAGCAAACAATGTGGTTAAAAGCTACTGTATTGACATAGGATGTACTTTTCTTGATTTTCACAGTGTTCCGTATTTAATGAATATTTTCAATTTAAAATAACCATTTTTTTAAAATACAAAAACACATTTGAACATAACATATAAACTAAAATAATTCAAATTTCATAGCTGAAAAAGAGTATGTAAATTCTAATTACTGGGTGCCTACAAATGATGTTCTCCATAAATCTGTTCATTAACTAAAGAATCCAAACTGTAATCTCAAACAGACAATGTGCCACCTGCAGGGGGACAGCAGTGGGCTGAAATCGCATAGGTGCCAAAAGCAAAATATTCAAAGCAGGTGTTTAAACCACATTTAAGCAATGGAATCGAGCTGTGTTCTCTGAGGCCAGGAATACAGAGTTGTGTCCTATCAAAAGAGATAATTGCTGATGGCCATATGACCAGTTAACACTAGAGGCCAAAGAGGATGTAAGCCAAGTGTAGAAGTCGCCACTTGCCTGCCTTCTCTGTATTGTTATAAGCCATCTCTGTTTATTTCTTTTTTTTTGCGCCTATAAGCCCCAGAAATTAAATTTACATTTTGAGCAGTTGCTCTTTGATTTAATTTCTGTGTACCAAAATTGTATTGCAATGTCATCTTTTGCATAACTATCAAGAGGGTTGGACAGGTTTCTGTGAAAACAGTATTTACATGAGAATACATTGTTAACCACTTTTAATCTGGATGTAAGTAGAGATGAGCGAACATGCTCGTCCGAGCTTGATGCTCGTTCGAGCATTAGCGTACTCGAAACTGCTCGTTGCTCGGACGAATACTTCGCCCGCTCGAGAAAATGGCAGCTCCCGCCGTTTTGCTTTTTGGCGGCCAGAAACAGAGCCAATCACAAGCCAGGAGACTCTGCACTCCACCCAGCATGACGTGGTACCCTTACACGTCGATAGCAGTGGTTGGCTGGCCAGATCAGGTGACCCTGGGATAGACTAGCCGCTGCCCGCGCTGCTCGGATCATTCTGTGTCTGGATGCCGCTAGGGAGAGAGCTGCTGCTGGTCAGGGAAAGCGTTAGGGTGTTCTATTAGCTTACTGTTAGGCAGGAGTGATTCTCCAAGAACCCAACAGCCCTTCTTAGGGCTACAATAACGTTCTACTTTTTTTTTTTTTTATTTGCATCTAGTACCATTTTGTGAGGAATTAGCAGGGGGACTTGCTACCGTTGTGTTTAGCTCTTAGTGGCACACATATCCACCTCAAACACCAAAGTGGGAAAATTTAGTAGGGGTTGGATTTCAATTAGGCACAGTCTGCCATTTTTCCTTTTTTATTTTACGTTTATTTTGTTTAATAACTCAGTGTCATCTCATCTGGCATAGTAGTGTGCTTTCATACTTGGCTAGAAAATAGCCATAGGAGAATCCAAACGGCTTACGCCTACAGTAGCGTTATATATTTGATTTCTGGTTGATCTGCTGGTGGCTGTACTTGCTGCAGTGCATCTACTAGCCAATTGTGAGCAATTTGTAGTGAGACTTGCGACCGCTGTGTTTTGCGCTTAGTGACGCACATATCCATTGCAAAGACCGAAGTGGGAAAATTTAGTAGGGGTTGGATTTCAATTAGGCACAGTCTGCCATTTGTCCTTTTTTATTTTACGTTTATTTTGTTTAATAACTCAGCGTCATCTCATCTGGCATAGTAGTGTGCTTTCATACTTGGCTAGAAAATAGCCATAGGAGAATCCAAACGGCTTACGCCTACAGTAGCGTTATATATTTGATTTCTGGTTGATCTGCTGGTGGCTGTACTTGCTGCAGTGCATCTACTAGCCAATTGTGAGCAATTTGTAGTGAGACTTGCGACCGCTGTGTTTTGCGCTTAGTGACGCACATATCCATTGCAAAGACCGAAGTGGGAAAATTTAGTAGGGGTTGGATTTCAATTAGGCACAGTCTGCCATTTGTCCTTTTTTATTTTACGTTTATTTTGTTTAATAACTCAGCGTCATCTCATCTGGCATAGTAGTGTGCTTTCATACTTGGCTAGAAAATAGCCATAGGAGAATCCAAACGGCTTACGCCTACAGTAGCGTTATATATTTGATTTCTGGTTGATCTGCTGGTGGCTGTACTTGCTGCAGTGCATCTACTAGCCAATTGTGAGCAATTTGTAGTGAGACTTGCGACCGCTGTGTTTTGCGCTTAGTGACGCACATATCCATTGCAAAGACCGAAGTGGGAAAATTTAGT